>NC_085879.1:50454174-50456674 GCF_034702125.1 Engraulis encrasicolus
ACACACACACACACACACACACACACACACACACACACACACACACACATACACACACACACAACCACACACACACAACCACACACACACACACACACACACACATAGACACGCACACACGCACACACACACACACAACCACACACACATATAAGGGCTCGTTTGGACGATTACCCCCTGTGTCAGTTAAAAGTCTCCACTGTTTGTTTGCACATTTGTGTGTGTGTGTGTGTGTGTGTGTGTGTGTGTGTGTGTGTGTGTGTGTGTGTGTGTGTGTGTGTGTGTGTGTGTGTGTGTGTGTGTGTGTGTGTATGCTCATGTGTCTGGAACAGAGCGGTCTGTAAATATACATGTGTAAGATGTTGCGCAATAGTGCAATGTTGACTGTGTGACAGCGATTGAGTCTGTGTGTGTGAGAGAGAGAGAGAGAGAAAGAGAAAGGAAAGGGGGAGGAGAAGGGGAGAGAGAGAGGGGGGGTTGAAATGTTTATTGTAATGTGATGTGATGCAGTAATGTAGTGTAATGTAGTAATGTAATGTTAATGTTAGACAGAGAGCGAAAGGTAATAGATATGAGGCTGTAATGCACCAGTGTGAACTCTAGATGGCAGCACAACACACATCACACATCAACTTTCAGGAGAAGAGAGGAGAGGAGAGGAGACAGGAGAAGAGAGGAGGTGTGTGTGTGTGTGTGTGTGTGTGTGTGTGTGTGTGTGTGTGTGTGTGTGTGTGTGTGTGTGTGTGTGTGTGTGTGTGTGTGTGTGTGTGTGTGTGTGTGTGTGTGTGTGTGTGTGTGTGTGTGTGTGTCCAAGCTCATGTGAGTGAAGTTTGATTGTGTAATGTGTACTTCTCCTGACAAAAACAAAGTCCCAAATAAAAGTGGCCACTCCACTGTGCCCTGTGCTGTGTCATTTGATCACGGTAGGGAGGTGTGTGTGTGTGTGTGTGTGTGTGCTGTGTCATTTGATCACGGTAGGGAGGGACACATAGACGCAAATTTGGCCAAGCGAAGCGAACTTGGCCATTCATTCCTATGAGAGAGGCGAAGGCAAGCGAAAGCAAGCGAACAGGAGCGAAGCGAAGCAAAATTATTAAACTAAGCTTAATATTATGCAAATGAGGAGCGAATTCGCCTGCGGCGGCCCAATCAAATCAACAACATCACTGTTCCATTCCATTTGATTGTCAGTGAACAACTGTCCAATTCCAGTTCCTTCATGGGAATGCTTGGATTTGCTCCAAACTCTTGTGTGTTGTGTTGCCCATATTTGTGGTTGTGTGATAACAGGTGAACATCAACAACATCAACACAACTGTCCCATTCCATTTGACTGTCGTGAATTTTGCCTCTCTTCGCTTCGCTCGCTTCACCTGCTAAGTGTCCCTACCGTCACTGTAGCTAAGGGCAACAGAGCTGTCTCGCCCAGTTTTGGACACGGGCCTTGAAATATTAGCGCAGCCCCTTAGTGCACGCCGTACCTCCTGTGGCACACTGTAATAGACATTGAAAGTTAACTGCTATAGTACTACACTACTATGACAGTGCACGGGGCCTTTAGTAATGCATTACGACTTGGTCATTGCCATACTGGTAACAGCTAATTTATAATGCCGTGTCTTAAGGGGTTAAGATGTAACCATGAATTGGTTAATACAAATATTCACCTGTATGGTTAGTACATTTTAAACGGGCACCCCAAAAAATGGGCTAGATCAGCTGGTGAGGTTACCACTTGAAACCACTTGAAACCTGTGGCAAACTGTTCATCATTGTCCTCTAACAGAGTAATGACCACTGCCAGACATTTTCATTGGTGGCGTACCCCCGTTGGACTCAAACACCATTAATACACAACATTACATACCACTTTGATGCCATGATGGCACTAGTGCATAAATATCATCACTCTGTGCTCAGATGATGTCAAGGTCAATCTCTTTAGAGTCTACTGCACTCCTTTCTACACAGCTCACTTATGGTGTAAATACCATACAGCCAAGCTGAAGAAACTGCAGGTGGCATATAATGATGCCGTCAGGATTCTCCCAAGATGGACAAGCGCTAGCACTTTATTTGTAAATAGTAATGTCCCCACTTTTCATGCACTGTTGAGGAATTTTATGTATAGATTTATGGGTAGACTTGTTGGGTCAAGCAATGGTAATATATCTGCACTTTCTGATACCAGGCAGAGTGATTCAAGATATTTCTCAAAAATGTGGAAGCACTGGTATAGATGTCTGTATGTTTGTCAGTGTCCGTGATGTACCTGTCTGTTTTTTAATTAGTTTTTTTATGGAACATTCTGAGTCTGTAATTAAGTTTTCAATTCTGACAACACATTTCTTCCAGGATGCTTGGAATCATGTTGGCTAGCATTGCAATGCCTTGGCAGCCTGACAACACAAACAGTCATATCCATTCCACACACATCTACACTTTTACGTATAGATTTATGGGTAGACTTGTTGGGTCACACACAGCACATTGTGGTCAA
>NC_085879.1:50466674-50471674 GCF_034702125.1 Engraulis encrasicolus
GCATTTATACACACAAACAAACACACTGTTTTACCTACATAGTATAGAGCCTACGCCCAGTCGTGTGTGGGATGTGATTTTGTCTTCATTTCAGTAGGTCTACATTTAAAACTCTAACTTTTGTTTCCACCCAAACCTAACCTGATTGTCAAGAAATGACTGGGAACATTAGACCCATCACATTAGCTTTTTGCTAGCTCCACTCCATTACATTAACATGTGTTAGCTTTCAACACTCTGCTTGCTACATTAAGCGGCGTACACACACAAAGCTAGCTTTTCGCTTGCTCGCCTACTCGCCACTCTTTCATGGAACGTTCGCTGAAAGTTCCCGCGGCTTTAACTGCCAATGAACAGGCGAGTACCGAAGTCTGCATTCCAATTGGTTACTCGCTTACTCGCCTCGCTCGAAGATAAAATATTTTCAACTCGGGATCCACCCACATCGCATCGCTTGTACAGTACTTGCCTACTCGCCTGCTAGTCTCGCTGAAACACATTGACATTATATTGACTTAATTAGCTGAGCGAGTAACTAGCAGCAACGTGTGTGTACGGCCCTTTATATACAGAAATATGTCTTCATTCGGAAGGCCTAAACCAGGGATGTCAAACTCAGGCCCGGGGGCCAAATTTGGCCCGCGAAGCCATTTTATTCGGCCCGCGAGATCATTTCAAATATCTATTACAGTTGGCCCACATACACCCTAATGTAAAGCGTAACATGACTTGGACATGAAATTTGCTGTCATGGGATGTGTAGACACATTTGAACTACCAAATATGATGGGAAAGAGTGTGTGTGAAATTTAACTATGAATATGAAGTGCATGTACACACAATTTTAGTCCATTTTTAAAAGTAAATGTTGAGTTCGGCCCACGACTTCGTTCCAGATTTTGATTTTGGCCCTCGGTCAATTTGAGTTTGACACCCCTGGCCTAAACGGAGCATTAAAACGGCCTGTAAAGCTACGTTCATACTCGCCTACTTGCCACTCGCTCATGGAACGTTCGCTAAACGTTCCCGCGGCTATAACTGCCAAAGCTCAAGCGAGAAATACCGAACTCTGCATTCCAATTGGTTACTGGCTTACCCGCCTCACGCAAAGTTAAAATATTTCGGAATCCGCTGTCATGGAGTGACCATCACTAAGGTTGTGGGTGTGTTCTGACTGTCACACCAATGAGCCTGGCTCGTTGGTGTAGCGGTCAGAGCCCCAGTTTACTACCCAAGAAGGTCTGGGTTCGAGTCCCGACTGGGCAACTCTACTCCCCATCGATACATTCATCATCGACTCGCCAACTCGCCTCGCTGGCACACATAGACAGTCTATTGTCTTAACTCACTGAGCGAGTAACTAGTAGCGATGTGTGTGAACGTAGCTTGAGTCGGAAAGGAGCAGATCACTCGAAAGGAGATTCCAATCCTTTCTCTTGGATGTTGTAAGGAACATAGATTTGTTCACATGGCGTGCCGTGGACTGACCCATTAGCAATGTGCTAGCTTAGCTGCATTAGCTCTGTGGTAGTGTGGCCACCTGTCCCGGTTATTCCTGATTGTCCCGGATTTTAATGGTCTGTCCTGGAAAACTGGAACTAAGGACACCATTGCATACAAGCAAAAAGGTTGCTTGAGCTTGATATGTCCAGCTTTATAGACAGGCAGAGGTGGCAACCCTACATTTCTCCACTACAGTATGTTGCCGTCCAGATAGTGCTGTTTTCTCGTGCTCATTCTTGACCTTAAGTCTGCATATTTGTTGCAGTAGAGAGCTACAGCCACTGGCCTGGGGGGGTTCTTAACAGACAGGTGGAACAGGTGTGTGTGTGTGTGTGTGCGTGCACGCGTGTGTGTGTGTGGAACAGGTGTGTGTGTGTGCGTGCGTTCGTGTGTGTGTGCGCGTGTGCATGTGTGTGTGTGTGTGTTTGCGTGTCAGTATGTGTGTATATGCGTGCGTGCGAGCGTGCGTGCATGCGTTTCCCCCAGGGACGTCCTAAGGGTGTGTTTTGAAGCACAGTAACCATGGTGACCAACATGGGCGTAAACAACCAGGACCCAAGAGAGAGAGAGAGAGGGGGGGGGGGGGGGGGGGGGGGGGGGAAGAGAGAGGGAGAGAGAGAGAGGGAGAGATAGAGATTGAGAGAGAAAGAGAGAGATTGAGAGAAAGAGAGAGAGGGAGAGATAGAGATTGAGAGAGAAAGAGATAGAGATTGAGAGAGAAAGAGAGAGAGATTGAGAGAGAGAGAGAGAGAGAGAGAGAGAGGGAGAGAGAGTCTGTGTTTGTATATGTGTGAGTCTATAGGTCTTTGTCTGAGTCTGTGTCTATGTTTGTTTGAGTGTGTGCTTGTGAGTGTGTATGTTTGTGTGTGTTTGTGTGTGTGTGCATATGTGTACAAAGTGTGTGTGTGTGTGTGTGTGTGTGTGTGTGTGTGTGTGTGTGTGTGTGTGTGTGTGTGTGTGTGTGTGTGTGTGTGTGTGTGTGTGTGTGTGTGTGTGTGTGTGTGTGTGTGTGTGTGCGTGTGTGAGTGGCTCTTACTATATTGAGTTTCCAGCTTCTATTCCAAGTAAATGTTATGTGTGAGCCAGTGTGTGTTTGCATTCGTGTGTGTCTTTCCGTACATGCATGTATATGTCATGGTGTGTGTGTATATGAGCACGTGTGTGTGTGTGTGTGTGTGTGTGTGTGTGTGTGTGTGTGTGTGTGTGTGTGTGTGTGTGTGTGTGTGTGTGTGTGTGTGTGTGTGTGTGTGTGTGTGCGTGCATGCATGTATGTGTGTGTCTGTGTGCATATTCATGTGTGCATAGCAGAGATGGGACCAAGTCACTAATTTGCAAGTCGCAAGTAAGTCTCAAGTCCTTCCAATCAAGTCCGAGTCAAGTCACAAGTTACGACACATTTGACCAAGTCAAGTCCAAGTCCAAGTCGTGTCAAAGCCAAGTCAAGTCCAAGTCTAAGTCCAAGTCGTGCCAAAGCCAAGTCCAAGTCCAAGTCTTAATTTTTCCAAGTCATTAACAAGTCACCTTGTATTCTATGTGCAATATTGACAATTACCTTTGGTCATAAATTCATTACCTCTCCACACTGCTTTGCATGTCCCCCTTCGCCAGTCATGTCCCGAAAATCGACCATGGTATACTATGATTTCAGTTTTTTGAGCATGGTTCGGCATTGGTTTTTGGTTTTACTAGGTTTAACTATAAATTGAACCATGGTTTTACTCTGAAAACTAACCATGGTTTTACCACGGTTTATAATTATTCATTAAATTACTTTTATCTTTTATCCAACACATATATTGGTGACAGTCCTTGGAGCAATGTGGGGTTAGGTGCCTTGCTCAAGGGCACTTCAGTCATGGATGGAGATGTAGGAAGAGGTGGGTTTAAGGGTGGGATTCAAACCTGCAACTCTGTGATCTCCAGCCCAACTCCCTAACCATTACAGCACAGCTGCAGAGAAGCTTTCATGTTTGTTTGGGTGACCAATGCAACCCACACTTGATCATATATATTTTTTAGCATGGTTTTTGACTATGGTTGAAGGTAAATCATTTACTTTTTCTTTCTTTCATGCATTTTTCTCACACACAAAATGCAAAAAATATATATATATTCATTGACTTGGAGCACAATTGCAAGTCATTGCAAGCTAAAACTGTCAAGTCGAGTCAAGTCTCAAGTCAATAGCGTACAAGTCGAGTCAAGTCACAAGTCACTCCTAATATTGGCAAGTCAAGTCTCAAGTCGAGTCATTTGTGACTCAAGTCACAAGTCAGTCCGAGTCACAAGTCACAAGTCCACATCTCTGGTGCATAGCTTGTGTGTGTATGTGTGTGCATGCATGTGTGTGTGTGTGTGTGTGTGTGTGTGTGTGTGTGTGTGTGTGTGTGTGTGTGTGTGTGTGTGTGTGTGTGTGTGTGTGTGTGTGTGTGTGTGTGTGTGTGTGTGTGTGTGTGTGTTTGTGTGTTTGTGTAAGTGTGTGTGTGCGTGTGTGTGTGTGCAATGCCGGGGTGGCCATTATAACTATCAGGACATTTCCCGGCCCAAATTTTGGGTGTGGCCTGGTTGGACCATGGGGAAATATTTTTACATTCAGTTTTGTCACTTAGGTTACTCTGAATGTAATGATAATTTGTAGTCTGCACAAATATTCACCATGACAGCGCAGCCACTGGCAGCACCACAGCAGAATATTAGGCTACAATCTAGGCACCAAAGAGTCCCTGGGGAGGAGCGGCGAAACACGCAAGGAAAGGTGCCTCGTGATAAACAATCTGAATGATTTGTAATGAACCTTTTGAAAGCTTCAGATAGTTTGCAAACGTCAGAGGGAATGATGTGTCTTGACGCAACTCACAATGAGCTTGGAAATGTTGGGTTTACAGAGAAAGAGCTTCAAGCTTTCTAGCAGTCCAAAACCAATATCCAGTAGCCTATGCCTCAGAGGCATGACGCCTCGACAAAGTTAAGTTTTGAATCAATACATTCAATCCCACATTTTAGTAGCATGACTGCAGTGCGCAGGTGAATAAGCTCAATAAGAAGTCCAGCAATTACAAGTAACAGGATGAGGGTCAACAACAATCTTCACATGCTTTTGGCAAATGAAATGTGAACAAAACGTTTGGTGATGTGACAGTTGCGACGAGAATGTGAGAGGGGGAATAAATTGATATCTCACTCAGCGGGCGTTACTCCTAACTTCACGGCTCCCTCGCTCTATCCCTCTCTCTCTCTCTCCCTCTCTCTATCCCTCCCTCTCTCTCCTCCACTCCTCATCTCTCAACCCCTCTCTCTATCCCTCCATCTCTCTCCTCCCCTCCTCATCTCTCTCTCTATCCCCCCATCTCTCTCCTCCCCTCCTGTGCGTCCAAGCTGTGCATGTGGAGCATCAGACAAACAGAACATGGAGCCTGACTCCACAAAACACACTCACAGCCACTCTATACAGTATAAGTTGTTGAGAACTTTTTGTGATGGCAAATGCAGTTTGATTG
>NC_085879.1:50484174-50486674 GCF_034702125.1 Engraulis encrasicolus
CAGCCCAGTTACACATTAGTCAAGTCAAATGGAGTCAAATGGAGTCAAATGGAGTCAAATGGAGTCAAATGGAGTCAAATGGACTTTATTGTCGAAAAATGGTATGTAACAGAGTTAGCACAGAAGTTTGAAATCATGTTTGACCAGTCTTCAATGTAGAGATAAACTAAAGACATATACATAATAAATAACAACATAAATAAGATACTGACAGTGATCTCTCTCTCCCTCTCTCTTTCTCTCTCTCTATCTCTCTCTCTCTCTCTCTCTCTCTCTCTCTCACACACACACACACACACACACACACACACACACACACACACACACCCACACACACATTCATTTTCACTTACTTAGTGTGAATCACCAGAAGTTTCTTGTCTTGATAGTTTCTCATCTCACTTAAATATAAACAGGCCTACCATTTCTATTGTATCACTCCTAAACTGCCAATCACCTATTTTTCTAACCTTTCCTTGCTATTTTCACATGTTTTTTTGGAAATTAAAAGGAATACCTGTGGTATTTCAAATTGAAAAACATGTGAAGTACTAACTCACTTCTTTTGCTAATCACTTGATGAGCTTTTTTTGTACTAGAAATTATTATGAAGGAAGTGAAGGACAGCACTCTTCAGATTTTTCTCTGTTTATTACCTACTAACGTTTCGGGCAGAGCCCTTCTTCCACATGTAATGGCGATTGCCGTGCTAGAAATTACGGCTATAACAGAATGCGGCGGCACGGTTGATTTTCAATCAACCCAAAAGGACCCATGTTACTCCTCTATTTATTGAGTTGCACTGGTTACCGATCGCCGCCCGGATCAAGCACAAGGCATTGACCCTTGCCTACAAAACCATCACAGGAACGGCCCCAGCTTATCTGAAGGACCTACTAACGCCTTATGTTACTGGAAGAGAACTGCGCTCATCCAGCACAAGCCGTCTGGCTCTGCCATCCAGTCGCTCTAGGTACTCCCAGTCAAGATTGTTCTCCGTTGTGGTACCCAAGTGGTGGAACAGTCTCCCAGAGGCAGCAAGACTGAGCACATCTCTTGCAGCTTTCAAGAAACAACTAAAGACATTCCTCTTTCGAGAGAATCTACTAGACTAATGCTTGAACTGGCCTTGCCCCAGGGCAGACTCCTGACATGATGTTTAGTTTAGTTTAGTTTAGTTTGTGAGTGTGTGTTTGTGTGTGTGTGTGTACTCGTTATTTACTCTTTATATATTAAAAAAAAAAACAACTAACCCCTCTTTGCAACTGCACTTGTTGTTCTGTATATCTCCTGTGCACTTTGTATTTGCTTGTGATGTTGGCTTGATTATGTCCTCTTTTGAAAGTCGCTTTGGTTATAAAGCGTCTGCCAAATGCAATGTAATGTAATAATGTAATGTAACAGGCAGTGGCCTAGTATACAGCCCACATAATTGATCCCGGCCCTGGATCACAATCAGGAACGATAATGTGGCCCCCAGAGAAAAAAGTTTGGGGACCCCTGGTTTTAAATGTCGGCTGTTTTAAAACACGGCTGCAGCTATGTTGCTGTACAGTAGCCCCTTAGTGCACGGCGTACCTCCTGTGGCACGCTGTAATAGACATTGAAAGTTAACTACTCTAGCACTACAATACTATGAAAGTGCACGGGGCCTTTAGCAATACATTACGACTTGGTCATTGGCATTCTGTTATCAGCTCATTTATAATAATGTGCCTTAAGGGGTTAATGTCTTAACCCAGTATGACACGCCCCCTGTTATAAATGAGTCACCAGAATGGCAGAGAGCAAGTCACAATGTATTATTAGGCCTCCTAAAGCAGAGAGCAAGTCATAACGTCTTACTAATGTATTATTAGGCCTACTAAAGCAAGTCACAACGTATTATTAATGTATTATTAGGCCTCCTAAAGCAGAGAGCAAGTCATAACGTCTTACTAATGTATTATTAGGCCTACTAAAGCCCTGTTTACATAGCGGTGGTGCTCAGTCTGCCCTACAAAGTGAAGTGTGAAAAGTGAAAGGCCAAGTGGGAAAAGCCAACTCCCATTGTCATAGTGACACAGCACTCCACAGCACACACGTTAACTGAACTCAGACCTGTGACTCAGCATTTTCGGTGCATATGGTGTTGTGGGGATTTTTGAAGTGGGGGTACGCGATTGGTGAGGTCATCAATTAATTAGGAAACTTATCATGTCAACCCCCTTTTTTGTTTTCAAACACGGACAGATTTCTTCTTTTTTAAATATCACTCCATTAGAAGTGGGTGGACTGCGTACTACACCCCTTGGAAGTGAACCGTACTGAGACCATTATTGACGTGGTCTCAGAACGGTTCGCTTATGAGTTCTCACAAGTTGAAAGTGAAAGTTGTTGTGACACAGCACTCTACAGCACACACCTGTTCACTGCACACAACATGGTTGCATTCATGCCTCACTCTTGCAAGGGGGGCATCCCTCAATGGCGCCCCAAGTGAGCAGTGCGGTGGGACGGT
>NC_085879.1:50499174-50501674 GCF_034702125.1 Engraulis encrasicolus
AGGAGAAGAGGAGGAGTGGAGAGGAGAGGGAGAGGAGAAGAGGAAGGGACAGAGGAGCAGAGGAGAGGGGGATGAGGAGGAGAGGGGAGAGGAGAGGTGAGGAGAAGAGAGGAAGGAGGAGAAAAGAAGCGAGGAGAGGAGAGAGGGGATGAGGAGAGAGGAGAGGAGGGGGGGAACAGGAAAGGAGAAGAGGAGAGGAGGGTGGAGAGGAGAGGGAGGAATGAGGAGAAGAGGAGTGGAGAGGAGAGGGGGATGAGGAAGAGAGTGGAAAGGAGAGGAGGAAGAGGAGAGGAGAGTGAGAGAGGAAGAGAAGAGAGGAGAGGAGGAGAGAGAGAAGAGAGGAGAGGATAGGAGGAGGTGAGATGTGAGGAGAGGAGAGGAGAGGAGAGGAGTTGGAGAGGATGTGGAGAAGAGGAAGAGGGGGAGGAGGAGAGAGGAGAAGAGGAGAGAGAGGGAGAGGAGAGTAGAGGAGAGGAGAGGAGGAGGAGGAGAAGGAGAAGGAGAGGAGAGGAGAGATGAGGGGAGAGATGAGGGGACAGGAGAGGAGAAGAGAGGAGGAGCGGAGAGGAGAGGAGAGGAGAGGAGAGGCGAGGAGAGAGAGAGCGAGAGGTGAGAAGAGGAGAGGAAGGATGGAGAATGAAAAAAGAGGAGAGGAAGAGAGGCGAGGAAGCAAGAGAGGAAGATGAGGGAGAGTGGAGGTAAAGGATGAGTGGGGTGCAGAGCAGAGCAGGCTCGTGGGGAGAAAGATGTTCGTACAGAGACAGAGATGTGGTAGCGTAGAGGAGTAGATGAGGGAGGTTTATAGAGCGGCGAGAGGGAGATCAGTAGAGGAGAGACAGAAGAGACGCTAAGAGAAAGAGATCAGTATTAGCGGCCGTCGTACACACACACATCGCTTCTATTTACTAGCTTTTCGCTTGGCCTCGCCTTGCTCGGCCTCTCGTTCATGGAAACGTTCGCTTGAGAAGTTCCACTGCTTTAACTGCCAATGAACAGGCGAGAAAGAGCATAGTACTGAACTTCTGCCGCCTTCCAATTGGTTTTACTCGCTTACTCGCCTCGCTTCGAGAGAATAAAGATATTTTCAACGCGGGAAATCCGCCCGCAATCGCATCGCTTGTACAGTACTCCACCTAACTCGCCTGAGCTAGTCTCGCTGGAAACACATTGTAACATTTCTATTGAGTTCATTCGTGAGCGGAGGTAACTAGCAGCTGGAGTGTGTTGTACGGCCCTTAAGGGGTGGAGACAGTGGGCAGTGAGATGAGAGCTAGAGAGGGCCTCCTGCCTCTTAACTAAAGAGGGGGATGTGGAGAAGTGGGTGAGAGAGAGAGGTGGAGAGAAGGAGAGAGAGAGGTAAATATTGGTATAAAGGGAGAGAGAGAAGGAGGTAGAGAGAGAGCTGTAAAGAGGGGGATGTGGAGAAGTATGATGATGTAAACGAGAGTGGGTGAGGGGCAGGAGAGAGAGGGGTAGAGGTAGAGAGAGCTGTAGAGAGGGAGAGAAATATCGGTATAGAGGGATAGAGGGATAGAGAGAAGCAGGTAGAGAGAGAAGGAGGTAGAGTGAGAGAGAGAGTTGTAGAGAGAGGTATGTGGGAGGAGGTATGATGATAGGTAAATAGGGGGTTGTGGAGGAAATAATGTGATGTAAATGAGTGATAGAGAGTAATGAGGAACGGAAGTTTTGAGTAGAGGAAGGAGAGCTGTAAAGAGGGGGATGTGGAGAAGTGTGATGATGTAAAGAGGGGGATGTGGAGAAGTGTGATGATGTAAACGAGTGAGTTGATGAAACAGGAAGCTGCTTTGTGACTACTTCCTGTCTGCCGTCCCCTTTCCTCTCTTTCTTCTTTTCCTCTTTTATTCTGTTCTTTCTCCTTTCTTTCTCCTCTCTCTTGCTCTCCATCTCTCTCTTTCTTTCTCTCCCTCTACGTCTGTCCATTGCACAACCCCCCCCCCTCTCTTTCTCTCTCTCTCTCTTGTAGAGCATATATAGTCCCTATCTCTCTCTCTCTCTCCTTTTCACATATTTTCTCTTTTTTCACATTCACATTCTTTCTCTCTCTCCTTTCCCCCTTCCCCCTCTTTGACACACACGCCTACGTAACCACGCCTTTACACACACACACACACACACACACACACACACACACACACACACACACACACACACACACACACACACAATGATAATCGTATGCACACACACACACACACACACACACACACACACACAGACAATATTATGCATACACACTCACTCACACATGCACACGTGCACTGCACACACACACACACACACACACACACCACACACACACCACACACACACCACACACACACACACACACACACACACACACACACACACACACACACACACACACATATGCACACACTCCTCTCCACAGTCATTGCCATTTCCTTTCTACTTTGTCCAAAAACAAACGAAAAGCGAAAAACACACCCGCTGGACACAGGGGACTCTTTGTGTGTGTGTG
>NC_085879.1:50503115-50505615 GCF_034702125.1 Engraulis encrasicolus
GGGAGAACGACCATAGAGAGGTGATGAGGAGTGATAGAGTTGATAACAGACCAGTTCAGAGTGGCGTGCAGTGCGACAATGAACAGAAATATGACGACACACACGTCTCATCCAGACACACAGAACAGTGTGTGTGTGTGTGTGTGTGTGTGTGTGTGTGTGTGTGTGTGTGTGTGTGTGTGTGTGTGTGTGTGTGTGTGTGTGTGTGTGTGTGTGCAGTCAGGCGTGCTCTTTTAATTGGACTGAGGAGAGAACACACTCCATTCTCCATTCTCTATTCTCTATTCTCTTCCCCAACCAAAGACAGTAGTGTGTGTGTGTGTGTGTGTGTGTGTGTGTGTGTGTGTGTGTGTGTGTGTGTGTGTGTGTGTGTGTGTGTGTGTGTGTGTGTGTGTGTGTCTGTGTCTGTGTCTGTGTCTGTGTCTGTGTGTCTGTGTGTGTCTGTGTGTGTGTGTGTTCATGCTTCGCTCATGTTCGTCTTTGAGGAGAGGCTGTAAATGCTCTCAGAGAGTGCCATCTGGTGGTCGAATGTGAAAATAGCAAGGAGGAGAACTTATCAAAAGCACAGAAACACTACAGGCTGTGAAGTGTGAGTTGTTCAAGTGTGCAAAATGCATGTCCCTGGCTGTGTGTGGGTAGTCTTTTAAGTATGTAGGGCACCATGGATTAATTAAGTACTGTCGGAGCCAAAAAAATTTTTTGTGTGTGTTGCCAATTCTAAATTTTGAGCCAGTGTCTTAACACAATCCACTGGGCAGCACAGTCCTAGATGTAGAGCAGTGTTGAGGTGGAGAGCACCGTCAAACCGTGGACAGGACATTTGTTTTTTTGATGAATTAAGCTGCGTCCCATTACTACCACTTCCACTCGTTTTGAGCCCTAACACTCGCTTTTGCGCGTTCCCGTGAAAGTGTAGGGTGTCCCGTTTCTTAGGGAGGCGAGTGAAAGTGCAAAAAATCCACTTAAAATTCCACTTCGACCGAGTACAATTTCTTATAAATATGCCTCAGTTCGAAATTCTAAGAAAGCTCCTTGATGTTTATGTATTTTTCTGTCATTATCAGTGACATTTGAAGAGTTTGTTAACGTGTTGAGCCCTTAATCAGAGAGAGAGAGGTTCCATTGGCCCATTGTTTCCGGGTTCTACTGTCGCAAGGGGGAGGGGGGAGGGGGGAATCCCCCTTTAGATTCAAGGATTAAAGGATATTTATTTGTCATGTACATAGAGACACTTTCGTGTCACTTGCAATGAAATGCATGGCCAGTGTTAAACAAGTGTGCAGAAGAAGGGTGAAAAAAAATAAAAATAAAAAATAAGTCCATATCCTGGGTGTGATTGGTCTTTAAGAATGTTATGGGCCCTCTATAACACTCTCTTTGTATAGATATCTTTCACGTCTTGCAGAGGTTGACGAATACAGCGCACAGCAGAGCGCACTATCCTTTGTAGTTCTTTCTGTTCACGCACTGTGGCGTTTCCGTACCAGGTGATGATGGACCCTGTTAAGATGCTCTCCACTGCTGAGGAGTAAAAGGCTTTTAGGCAGACCTAAGGACTGTTCTATTCATTGGCAGGAGTATTATGACGTGCCTCTTTAGGCAGACCGGAACCTGGTCACGTTAGGTGCCAATAGCAATCTATTACATTGGCACATCTCTATACTTAAATAATCTCTGCCTTAATGCACACCGTTCCGCCAGTGGCATGCTGTAATAGTCATTGAAAAGTGAGCTAGCATACACTCTAAGAAAATTTCCCTGCAAAATAACGGCAGTTACTGGCAATTATATTTACCTGTAATTCTACTGTTATTTCACACCAAAAATCAAATACAGCTCATTGCTGTTTAATGTATCACAGTATATAACATTTTTTCAGCAGCAATTGAACTGTTAAATAACAGTACTCTACAGAACGTTCACAGTATTAGTATTGTTAAACTAAAAGTGCTCTACAATATTTATGCAGTAGTATAAGTAAAATAACTGTACATTTCAGTTAAAAAGTTGAATTGTACTGTGTGATGACAGGCAAATACTGGGTCATAGTTGTATTCATAAATATGGCCATGGCAACTTCCCACCCCACCCATCATTCTCCATAACTGTGGTACCCTGGCCATGTTACCACCCCACCCTCCCATCGTTCACCATGACTGGTGTGCCTTGAGCATGATACTATGGCGCTATGCTGTATTGAGAAAATGGTTTGCGGTGGTCCTTTGAAAGTGTGGGCATGAATACAATTTCAGAGTACGCAGTGCTATGTTACAATGATAGTGTGCGAGGTGGGCTTTTTACTGTATCTCTTGATGAGCCAATGATGAATATAGCATTGGTCAGTCTTCTAAATTAATTTGCAGCAGGCACATTATGTGCAACAATGCCACAAATGATGCCACATACAGCAAGCTTTCACAAAGAGGAAAGTATGCAAGCATGTAAGCAAGCTTGTAGGCAAGCTTGTAGGCAAACAAGTGCTATGCTGTGCCATGCAGGC
>NC_085879.1:50510615-50518115 GCF_034702125.1 Engraulis encrasicolus
CCTCAGAAAATGGACATTTCAGCCTGGGAGAACCATGCGTGTACCACAGCCAGGGGTTGTTTTATCGCTGCACAGGGGGGCGTGGTGGCTACTTTTCTGCACTGCACCTCAGTGGAGGTGCTACTATGAATCCCCCTTCATAGATACAAATCCTTCATTCAAAATCTTTTAAAAACAACTTTAGTAGAGGAGTGTCACTGCTTTTTAACTCAGTTTTACAGAGGTTTTGTGTGTGTGTGTTTTTTATGTCAGATTTTGTTAGTTTGTTAGTTCTTACTGTTTAGTGCTTTATGGTCTTACTTGTTAGTCTTGTCCAGTGTCTATTTTGTTTGCCCCTATGTCTGATATGTCTTATATCCTTACGTGTGCTTTTTTTTTAAAAATCATTTTTTTTAATGTCATAATATGCATGTGCCTCCACTGTCTTAATGCCGTCTTGGCCAGGACTCCCTGGAAGAAGAGGTTTCTATAATGGGACCTTCCTGGTTAAATAAAGGTCAAATAAAATAAAATAAATTCACACATTCAAAATCACACTTATTCAACGAGGCCTATGGTCCTTAACCACCCTGCCCCAACCCCACCTCTACACCCCCTCCTCTCCTCTCTCTCTATTCCCCTGCTCACTCTCCTGTCGTAAAGCGACCTTGGGTTACTTGAAATGCGTTATATAAAGCCAAATTATTGTTGTTGTTGTTGTTGTTGTTGTGATGATGATGATGATGATGATGATTATTATTCATTTGCACAGCTATAAACATGTTAAATTTGCACAATTAATGCTGCCTCCTGCACCTCCTGCACCTTGCATGTTTTGTACATTGTGCGTGTGTGTGTGTGTGTGTGTGTGTGTGTGTGTGTGTGTGTGTGTGTGTGTGTGTGTGTGTGTGTGTGTGTGTGTGTGTGTGTGTGTGTGTATGTGAAAGAGAGAAAGAGAGAGAGAGAGAGAGCGTGTGTGGCGATATACTTTTACTGTAGTGTGCAATTATGTGTACAACTTCTTTGTGTTTGGATTTGTGTATTTGTTTATTTATGTAAGCTGACAGACACCTTAATTTCCTTCGGGATTAATAAAAGTACTCTACTCTACTCTACTCTACTCTACTCTACTCTACTCTACTCTACTCTACTCTACTCTACTCTACATTGGACTGCTGTTTTAATCTCCACGTTTTGATCTGAACTTTTATCCTTCTTTTATTCTCGTTGTCTCTTCTTTTATCCTCTTACTTCACCCTCTTTGTATTGTATTGATGTTTAACCCTATTCAGACTGGGCTTTTTTGGCATTCCTGGGCCTGGGGGGGGGGGCTCTTTTGACCCCCCCCTCATAACTCATGAACGGAATACCGTATGACTACGAAACTTGGGGGAGATGATCTACATATGGACATCTATGAATGACATCATTTTTGTGCAATTATCTGGTATTATGACATCATTATGACATCATTATCTTATTATGCCCAAAATCTCGCCATAATGGATTTTCCAACAAATTTAGGTAATGCACTTAAATTTTAATGATTTTGTGCTTCAAACCACTTACATGCTCACAAAGTTGTCTGAAGCTAATGGAAATAACAAAAAAATATGAAAATATATGGCGTCATAGATATGGTAAGGTGATTTTTGGTCAGACATACCTGTCAGAAAACCGTTGCCATGGCAACAGCAAAAATGATAAACCTAATCTTTCGGTACCAAACTGTAGCCAACTAAATGTTAGGAAAAGTCACAAAGTTTCGTAGTCATAGCTTAAGTCGTTAAGGAATTATACGACATCAAAGTTGGTGCGGGCACTTTTAGCCCCCCCCCCCCAGTCTGGATAGGGTTAATTCTGTGTGTTGGTCCCAGTCGTATGTCCTTGTGCTGTGTTGACCTGAGGTATCTCTCTTCATCCAGGTAGACAAGTCTGAGAGCCCCTACACTGAAGAGCACCGAGGGGAAAGGTGAAGACCCAGAAGCACTCCAATTACCTGCTTGTGTTTGATAACATGTATCCATTTTGAAACTCCAATTACCTGCTTGTGTTTGATAACATGTATCCATTTTGAAACTCCAATTACCTGCTTGTGTTTGATAACATGTATCCATTTTGAAACTCCGATTATTTAGGGCAGTCATGGGTGAGCGGTTAGGGCGTCAGACTTGCATCCCAGAGGTTGCCGATTCGACTCCCAACCCGCCAGGTTGGTGGGGGGAGTAATCAACCAGTACTCTCCCCCATCCTCCTCCATGACTGAGGTACCCTGAGCATGGTACCGTCCCACCGCACTGCTCCCCATGGGGCGCCACTGAGGGCTGCCCCCTTGCACGGGTGAGGCATAAATGCAATTTCGTTGTGTGCAGTGTGCAGTGTTCACTTGTGGGCTGTGGAGTGCTGTGTCACAATTACAATGGGAGTTGGAGTTTTCCAATGGGCTTTCACTTTCACTTTTCGCTTTCTAGACAAGTCTGAGAGCCCCTACACTGATGAGCACCAAGGGGAAAGGTGAAGACCCAGAAGCACTCCATTTACCTGCTTGTGTTTGATAACATGTATCCATTTTGAAACTCCGGTTACCTGCTTGTGTTTGATAACATGTATCCATTTTGAAACTCCGGTTACCTGCTTGTGTTTGATAACATGTATCCATTTTGAAACTCCGATTACCTACTTGTGTTTGATAACATGTATCCATTTTGAAACTCTGATTACCTGCTTGTGTTTGATAACATGTATCCATTTTGAAACTCCATTTACCTGCTTGTGTTTGATAACATGTATCCATTTTGAAACTCCATTTACCTGCTTGTGTTTGATAACATGTATCCATTTTGAAACTCCAATTACCTGCTTGTGTTTGATAACATGTATCCATTTTGAAACTCCAATTACCTGCTTGTGTTTGATAACATGTATCCATTTTGAAACTCCAATTACCTGCTTGTGTTTGATAACATGTATCCATTTTGAAACTCCAATTACCTGCTTGTGTTTGATAACATGTATCCATTTTGAAACTCCAATTACCTGCTTGTGTTTGATAACATGTATCCATTTTGAAACTCCAATTACCTGCTTGTGTTTGATAACATGTATCCATTTTGAAACTCCAATTACCTGCTTGTGTTTGATAACATGTATCCATTTTGAAACTCCGGTTACCTGCTTGTGTTTGATAACATGTATCCATTTTGAAACTCCGATTACCTGCTTGTGTTTGACAACATGTATCCATTTTGAAACTCCGATTACCTACTTGTGTTTGATAACATGTATCCATTTTGAAACTCTGATTACCTGCTTGTGTTTGATAACATGTATCCATTTTGAAACTCAGATTACCTGCTTGTGTTTGATAACATGTATCCATTTTGAAACTCCATTTACCTGCTTGTGTTTGATAACATGTATCCATTTTGAAACTCCGGTTACCTGCTTGTGTTTGATAACATGTATCCATTTTGAAACTCCATTTACCTGCTTGTGTTTGATAACATGTATCCATTTTGAAACTCCATTTACCTGCTTGTGTTTGATAACATGTATCCATTTTGAAACTCCGGTTACCTGCTTGTGTTTGATAACATGTATCCATTTTGAAACTCCAATTACCTGCTTGTGTTTGATAACATGTATCCATTTTGAAACTCCAATTACCTGCTTGTGTTTGATAACATGTATCCATTTTGAAACTCTGATTACCTGCTTGTGTTTGATAACATGTATCCATTTTGAAACTCCGATTACCTGCTTGTGTTTGATAACATGTATCCATTTTGAAACTCCGGTTACCTGCTTGTGTTTGATAACATGTATCCATTTTGAAACTCCGATTACCTGCTTGTGTTTGATAACATGTATCCATTTTGAAACTCCGATTACCTGCTTGTGTTTGATAACATGTATCCATATTGAAACTCCGATTACCTGCTTGTGTTTGATAACATGTATCCATTTTGAAACTCTGATTACCTGCTTGTGTTTGATAACATGTATCCATTTTGAAACTCCGATTACCTACTTGTGTTTGATAACATGTATCCATTTTGAAACTCTGGTTACCTGCTTGTATTTGATAACATGTATCCATTTTGAAACTCCATTTACCTGCTTGTGTTTGATAACATGTATCCATTTTGAAACTCCGATTACCTGCTTGTGTTTGATAACATGTATCCATTTTGAAACTCCGGTTACCTGCTTGTGTTTGATAACATGTATCCATTTTGAAACTCCGGTTACCTGCTTGTGTTTGATAACATGTATCCATTTTGAAACTCCAATTACCTGCTTGTGTTTGATAACATGTATCCATTTTGAAACTCCAATTACCTGCTTGTGTTTGATAACATGTATCCATTTTGAAACTCCAATTACCTGCTTGTGTTTGATAACATGTATCCATTTTGAAACTCCAATTACCTGCTTGTGTTTGATAACATGTATCCATTTTGAAACTCCATTTACCTGCTTGTGTTTGATAACATGTATCCATTTTGAAACTCCAGTTGCCTGCTTGTGTTTGATAACATGTATCCATTTTGAAACTCCAATTACCTGCTTGTGTTTGATAACATGTATCCATTTTGAAACTCCAATTACCTGCTTGTGTTTGATAACATGTATCCATTTTGAAACTCCAATTACCTGCTTGTGTTTGATAACATGTATCCATTTTGAAACTCTGATTACCTGCTTGTGTTTGATAACATGTATCCATTTTGAAACTCCGATTACCTACTTGTGTTTGATAACATGTATCCATTTTGAAACTCCGGTTACCTGCTTGTGTTTGATAACATGTATCCATTTTGAAACTCCAATTACCTGCTTGTGTTTGATAACATGTATCCATTTTGAAACTCTGATTACCTGCTTGTGTTTGATAACATGTATCCATTTTGAAACTCCGATTACCTACTTGTGTTTGATAACATGTATCCATTTTGAAACTCTGATTACCTGCTTGTGTTTGATAACATGTATCCATTTTGAAACTCCGATGCCCTGCTTGTGTTTGATAACATGTATCCGTTTTGAAACTCCAATTATTTAGGGCAGTCATGGGTGAGCGGTTAGGGCGTCAGACTTGCATCCCAGAGGTTGCCGGTTCGACTCCCGACCCGCCAGGTTGGTGGGGGGAGTAATCAACCAGTGCTCTCCTCCATGACTGAGGTACCCTGAGCATGGTACCGTCCCACCGCACTGCTCCCCATGGGGCGCCACTGAGGGCTGCCCCCTTGCACGGGTGAGGCATAAATGCAATTTCACAGTGTGCAGTGTTCACTTGTGTGCTGTGGAGTGCTGTGTCACAATGACAATGGGAGTTGGAGTTTCCCAATGGGCTTTCACTTTCACTTTTTTTCACCTGCTTGTGTTTGGTAACATGTATCCATTTTGAAACTCCGGTTACCTGCTTGTGTTTGATAACATGTATCCATTTTGAAACTCCGGTTACCTGCTTGTGTTTGATAACATGTATCCATTTTGAAACTCCGGTTACCTGCTTGTGTTTGATAACATGTATCCATTTTGAAACTCTGATTACCTGCTTGTGTTTGATAACATGTATCCATTTTGAAACTCAGATTACCTGCTTGTGTTTGATAACATGTATCCATTTTGAAACTCCATTTACCTGCTTGTGTTTGATAACATGTATCCATTTTGAAACTCCATTTACCTGCTTGTGTTTGATAACATGTATCCATTTTGAAACTCCGGTTACCTGCTTGTGTTTGATAACATGTATCCATTTTGAAACTCCGGTTACCTGCTTGTGTTTGATAACATGTATCCATTTTGAAACTCCGATTACCTGCTTGTGTTTGATAACATGTATCCATTTTGAAACTCCGGTTACCTGCTTGTGTTTGATAACATGTATCCATTTTGAAACTCCGATTACCTGCTTGTGTTTGATAACATGTATCCGTTTTGAAACTCCAGTTATCTGCTTGTGTTTGATAACATGTATCCATTTTGAAACTCCGGTTACCTGCTTTGTAGGGATGGCACAAACCGCACCGAAAACCGAAACCGTACAATTCACACACATACCGAACCGAACGGTGCAATCCATCGCAAACCGCAATTCATGTACTGCCCAGAAAAATATGTAAAACAGAGATTCTAGTAGTATCTTATCCAGTCTCTCTGATTAAAACATTAGCGTATAAGACCAAATCAGAGGATGACACAATTAAAATCACACCATTTTCACATTATAAGCCTATACAAACCATATGTAGGATATTTAGTGATAAGTCCGATTCTATTAGCCAGTGCACCATTTATCATGAACTAAAAAAAAAGAACCGTAGAGAACCGAAAACCGTGACCTTGACACCGCGATATGAACCGAACCGTGAATTTTGTGAACCGTACCACCCCTACTGCTTTGTGCTTGGTACCTGCCTTTATGTTTGTTTTTATTGGCCTGTTTGTTATCTGTTCTGAATGTTTGTAAACACCTGCTACGAACCCAGTTTCCTAGCCTGGCGACGCCATCCATGTACTCCACCCAAAGATTTTGGCTCCACACATCGTCTGGCAAAAGATTCGAGCTCGGTTCTCTCAGTATTTAGACAATCATCAAACAGTTGAGAGTGGTGACATAGAACTCACCCGCAAGCTCCTTTACTGATTGGTTAAGGCTACCAATTTCCCCCTTGGTGGACAAATAAACTTGAAACTTGAATCTTGAATCTTGAGCTTGTATTCATAGCTTTGTTGAGCTGGAATCCCAAAACATTAAGAATAAACAAATTAATTATTTGAATAGTAGGGACAGTGAAATAGTGGCTCATTTTTGATGGAATTTGATGAAATAAATACACACAGCTTTACACAGTAGGCCTAATGAATGATCCCTGCTCTACTCCACTGGGCATTGTGTTTGTGTGTCTTTGTGATGAGGGGATTACGCCACCAGATGGCGCCAATGAGACACTACTGAAATACAACAGCTCTCAGTCAGCTTCCATCCTTGCGCACACACACACACACACACACACACACACACACACACACACACACACACACACACACACACACACACACACACACACACACACACACACACACACGCGCACACACACACACACAGACACACACACCACTGCATCCTACTCTCCAGCACCTCTCAGATAAGCTCTCGTCCAGCGTTGGGAAAGTTCATTTTCTGTATTTAGTTCTATTCACTAGTTCAAAGTTCAGGTCACACATTTCAAAATGAACTAGTTTGTTCATAGCTCTGATGACAGCTGATGGTTCCTTCATAGTTCCAACATATGAACTACCTCTGCCTGAGGTTTCGTCCTGGCTATTGGTTTTTTTTTTTCCTCAGACCTCTTTGAGCTTTTTTTCCCCCTACAAACTATGATTCAAGCGAAAGGGAGTTTTTTCCTCACCCCTGATGCCACCAGGGGCCGCACCTGAGCGCCCAATCTCTGTGTGACTATCTATGACTTATGCTAGACCCAGCCACTATGGACCTTACGCCTCTAAGAA
>NC_085879.1:50543115-50553115 GCF_034702125.1 Engraulis encrasicolus
TGATGTGTGCAAGGAAGAGATAGCCAACGAGTTACAATATGCCAGCATACATTAGTTCAGGGTTTCCCAATCTGTGGTGCGTGCAACCCTGCCTGGGGGTGCTCGGCCTACTACAAGGGGGTGCGCGGGCTGAATAGAGCAATGGCGGATATGTGTGCTTTTATACAGCATTAATGAAACTGAAGTAGCTTTTAATTGTTTGGTGAACTGTATGCTGGAACGTTCCATCTGAAGTGTAATTTATAACTCTTAGACTTGTCATGCAACAAGTTCCATTGTAATGAAGGCAGATAAATATGTTAATTATATTGGATATGAGGACTCCCCAATAATGCGCGGCTGTGCAATATTCGCATAGGGGGTCTGTGAACCACATTGAAATGTACAAGGGGGTGCGCAGGGGAAAAGTTTGGGAACAGCTGCTTTAGTTCATTAGTGTTTTTCACGCTTGGTGTCGTGACCCCATGTGTGGAATTCAAATGGGCTTGCCTCAAATGTCTAGGTGTAAAAAAAGAATATTATAAAAAAGAGAAATATATACTTTACATATAACATAAAAAGTATGGGGTCCCCAGAATCGTCTACTCGCACACGTGGGCCCTTTTTATTACGTTGGCTCAAACTTTTTTTTTTTTTTTTTTTTTTTTTTTTTTTTTTTTTTTTTTCTTTTCTTCAAAATGCTACTATTACCATGTCAGAACGCTATAAAGGACTTTTTTTTTTTAGGAAAAGCACAAAAGCACAACAAATACCTCTTAATGTATGTCCTCTACAAGTCTTCTGTTGTCCAGTCTTGCACTTTAAATGTCTGTATGAGCACTGTCTATGTCCATACTGTCTTAAGTCCATGTATAAGTACTGTCTATGTCTATACTGTCTATGTCCTTACCTAGATTAGTCTATGTCTGTATGGGAAAGCAAGAAATGTAATTTCAAATTCTTTGTATGACCAGTGCATGTAAAGAAATTGACAATAAAACCTACTTGACTTGACTATTTTTTAGACTCATTGGCTTACTGCCACACTGCCTGCAACGGCCGCCTAGCAAAGCCTAGGCTAGAGATGCACCAGACCCTGATTTTTAGGTAACATGCCGGATACCGGATCCACTGCTTAAGATCCTGCTGGACACGGATCCTGTGAAAAACCCTATTATCCTGCCGGATCCGGAACCGGAACGGGATCCGGTGCATTATTTTTTTTTATTTGTAGTTTATTTGGCAGGGACAATGCAGTGCACATTGTTACAAACATGACATGGCAGAGCCATGACACAACTTGCAGATGTGAATACATGGAAGGTTTATAGTTAGATAGCTAATTTGCAACCTCAGTCCCTGATCAGGCTACCTACTCTATTAGAATAAATAAAAATCATCTAAAAGTACAATTGTACAATACAGTATACAGGACAAAAATAAGCCATCTTGAAACATGCTCCTTATAATATAAAAACCTCTAATCCAAACCCAGTGTGGTTGTTTAGTTCTTCAGCTCCTTGTGGAGTAGACACATCTTGATCTGAGCTTCACACTCAGGCACCGGCCAACCGGCCAAATACTGGTAAAAGTTGGCTGTAGCTCGTAATACTTTCAGTGTCACTAGCCAATTTGGCTGGTAGCTTATTGCTTATTCCTTGGTATGACATACGCATCATAGTAGCCTGTATTCTATTGTTTGTTGAGCTGTTCAAGAAAAAGCTCAGTAACTTAGCTTCTATTTGCTTGATATACTTCCATGTAGAAAGCTCTACATTCATCTTGCTTTAGCATCTCATCCTCTGAGGCTAGACGTACACCATCATGATAAAGAAAACATATACAGTATATAACATCTTTGGCTGTCTGTCTGTCTGCCTGCCTGCCTGTCTGTCTGTCTGTCTCTCTGCCTGCCTGTCTCTCTGTCCATCTGTCTGTCTGCCTGCCTGTCTGTCTGTCTATCTGCCTGTCTGTCTGTCTGTCGCAGGCATGTAATATAATTGAACACGATCAGAGCATCAACTCTGTCTGTCTGTTTGCCTGTCTGCGTGCCTGCCTGTCTGTCTGTCTGTCTGTCTTTCTCTCTGTCTATCTGTCTGCCTGTCTGTCTGTCTATCGGAGGGTGGGTCAGTGTGTGTGTGTGTGTGTGTGTGTTCCTACTTGGTGTACTAGGTGTCAAGTGTCTTCAAGTGACGCCTCACCCTCTTTGTGTGTGTGTGTGTGTGTGTGTGTGTGTGTGTGTGTGTGTGTGTGTGTGTGTGTGTGTGTGTGTGTGTGTGTGTGTGTGTGTGTGTGTGTGTGTGTGTGTGTGTGTGTGTGTGTGTGTGTGATGAGCTAAACAGGTTTGCTGCATTTCCTGTGAGTGATGTATGACAGCATAATGAGAGCATAATAGCAGGGTGTGTGTGTGTGTGTGTGTGTGTGTGTGTGTGTGTGTGTGTGTGTGTGTGTTTGTGTGTGTGTGTGTCTTGCGATGACAAGTGACAAGTCACCATGACAATCAACACTGGTGTCAGGGTGAAGGTTTAAGTCTTGGAAGTGTGTGTGCGTGTGCGTGTGCGTGCGCGTGTGCGTGCGTGCGTGTGTGTGTGCGTGTGTATCTGTGAAGGGCCCGACAGCTAAATATCAGCAGTAATAGATAGCATATTCTTCTGAAAAAATGAGTTCAATGCACAGATTATTCTGACTTCAAACTGAGTATTGTCAGTAGCTTTAAGGGGGAGATGCTGAGCGCTCTTCTTTGTTAGACAGTATACTCCGATGCTGGTGCTCTTGAAGTTAAACGACAAAGTCCATTCTTCAAAACTTGTTGGCCGTTGGGCCTACTTCAGGCGACTCTTGCATAGAGACGAGGAGTAGAACGGTGTTCTGTAATTTAAAAACCCTTTATTTTAACTGGGGTACATCACTAAAAACGCCTGAAGTAGGCCCAACGGCCAACAAGTTTTGATGAATATTGTCAGTATTCGGTTTAAAAGAAGTTCTGGAATATTCCATTTCTATGTGGAATGAACAGCGTTCTGCAGCATGAACTTTCCAGAAACACTCCACATGTGGAATAAATGAACTGTTTACACGACTTACTTGTACTGCTACATGAATATAGCCGGCCACATGTCCAAATAAACAGATTATACGACTCGTGTACAAACTGCATTCTGCCACCATTCCGTTTTAAATTGTAATAATTATTACCTATAGTAACTGAATTTTAATAATTATTGCTTATAGTAACTGCGCTCATTGTCTCAAAAATGGTTATTGGTGATCAGACTTGACTTCTGTTGTGTTACATGAAGTTTAGTGACCAAACAGAGTATTCACACAATCTAATATATTTTGGTTTGGAATGTGTAATTAAATAAAGTATGTGTGTGTGTGTTTGTGTGTGTGTGTGTGTGTGTGTGTGTGTGTGTGTGTGTGTGTGCGTGCGTGTGTGTGTCTGTGTGTGCATGTGTGTCCATGTGAATGTGCGTGTGCGTGTGTGCGTGTGCGTGTGCGTGTGCGCGTGTGTGTGTGTGCGTGTTTGTGTGTGTGTGTGCGTGCGTGCGTGCGTGCGTGTGTGCGTGCGTGTGTGTGTGTGTGTGTGTGTGTGTGTGTGTGTGTGTGTGTGTGTTCAGGACTTCCTGCTTGAGCACTACAGTGAAGATGGAAACGACTTCCAGGAGGAAATAGCCGACCTAATGGACCAGAGACAGGTGAGTGTGTGTGTGAGGAAATAGCAGATCTAATGGACCAGAGACAGGTGAGGTGGAGGGGGTGTGTGTGTGTGTGTGTGTGTGAGGAAATAGCAGATCTAATGGACCAGAGACAGGTGAGGAGGAGGGGGGGGTGTGTGTGTGTGTGTGTGTGTGTGTGAGGAAATAGCCGACCTAATGGACCAGAGACAGGTGAGGGTGTGTGTGGGTGTGTGAGGAGGGGGGTTGTGTGGGTGTGTGAGGAGGGGTGTGTGGGGGTGTGAGGGGGAGGGGGAGGGGTGTGTGAGGAAATAGCAGATCTAATGGACCAGAGACAGGTGAGGAGGAGGGGGGGGGGGTGTTAGGGTGTGTGTGTTGGGGGGGGGGGGGGGGGGGGTTGTGTGTGTGAGGAAATAGCAGATCTAATGGAGGAGGGGGAGGGGAGGTGTGTGTGTGTGTGTGTGTGTGTGTGAGGAGATAGCCGACCTGGTGGACCAGAGACAGGTGAGGGGGAGGGGTGTGTGTGTGTGTGTGTGTGTACATGGACTTGTGCTACTGTCTTGGACGTACATGGACACGTGCTACTATTCTAAACTACTGAAATATCAACCATTGGTAGAGCGCTTTTTCCAGCTGGGATATCAGTGTAGGCTAGTACTATTGATATTTGGAAGTTTGGGGCATGTACATAAGAATGTGGTAAGAGGACTGCAGTTGGGAGGGATGCAAAAAAGGGGCGCAAAAAATGGCAAAGTTCTGTTCAGTTTCAGCTGTTATTGGTAGTTTGCACATATGGAGACGAAGGTGTTTTGTTTATCCTTAAAGGTTTAATGCTACAGCAAGACAGGTACTGGTATAGGTATGTAGTCTGTCAGCCTATCATTTGACCCCTTCCACAATGTTTGGATCTTGTACTCCTTGCTTGTCTCTTGGATCCAAATAAAATAAATCAAATATGTGCGTGTGTGTGTGTGCACAACCTTCCCAATGGCTGATTGTACGCAAGTGTGTGCTATATGTTGAATTTGTGTGCGATCATATGCAGTGTTGGGGATTAACTAGTTACAAAAGTAATGAACTAGATTGCATTCTCACAGAAAATGCTGGAAGCGGGCTTGCCTTTTGGGGCAGAGAGCTACAACACTTTCAAGATGGCTGAATCCAAGATGGCTGAATTGTTTGGCCCATAACTTCTGACTGGGTGGATGGATTTTTTCCAACATTTCTTTTAGCTTTGTTCTCAATAGTACTTTGTTTCATCTCTGCCCCAAAAGGCAATCCCGCTTCCAGCATTTTCTGTGACAATGCAATCTAATTACTGTACCTTTTGCTGTAACACAGTAATGTACTGTAAGGCATTACAGGGGGAACGCTGATATATATATTAGTTACAATGCTAGTAACGTAAGTTGCAATACTTTTTACTGTTACTTGGATTTGAATGGTGTCCAGTAGGGCTGTAACGATACACTCAACTCACGATTCGGTTCGTGTCACGATTTATGACCTACGGTTCGATACACCCCACGATTTCACACTAGCCAACATCAAACTGACAACACACTACTAATAAATTTATAAAGTTGACAATTTTGAAGCTTGGAAGCACTATCACTTCATATCATGTGGTTGTTTTCTGGGCTAATGGGTAACAAAACTTTAAAAGGGCGTATCACGATACTGCCTCCTTGTATGACGATACAGTATCGTGACTCTGTGTATCACGATGTCTCGGTTCGATACAATATCGTTACAGCCCTGCTGTTCAGTGTGGTTGGTCAGAATGAGGCTATGAACCTTCTTTGTATGCAGTGAGAGTCCTTCATTTACCATTCATTTACCATTGCTGCTTTGTGTCTGTGTGCATGCGTGCCCGTGTGGGTGTATGTGTGTGCGCGTATGTGTGTGTGCGTGTGTGTGTGTGTGTGTGTCTGTGGGCATGCGTGCCCGTGTGTGTGTGTGTGTGTGTGTGTGTGTGTGTGTGTGTGTGTGTGTGTGTGTGTGTGTGTGTGTGTGTGTGCCCGTGTGTGTGTGTGTGTGTGTGTGTTGTAGGCGTGTCGGACCCCCAGTCGTAGCGTGGAGGGGGTGGAGCTTCTGGCCTCCTACTTCAGCCAGCTGGCTCTGCTGGAGAACAGATTCTTCTCTCCCAACAGGCAGATAGGACTCTTCTTCACCTGGTACACACACACACACACACACACACACACACACACACACACACACACACACACACACACACACACACACACACACACACACACACACACACACACACACACACACACACACACACACACTTCAACAGACAAATAGGACTCTTCTTCACCTGGTACACACACACACACACACACACACACACACACACACACACACACACACACACACACACACACACACACACACACACACACACACACACACACACACACACACACACACTTCAACAGACAAATAGGACTCTTCTTCACCTGGTACACACACACACACACACGCACCACGCACCACACACACACACACACCACGCACACACACACACACACACACACACACACACACACACACAACAGACAAATAGGACTCTTCTTCACCTGGTACACACACACACACACACACACACACACACACACACACACACACACACACACACACACACACACACACACACACTTCATCAGACAAATAGGACTCTTTTTCACCTGGTACACACACACACACACACACACACACACACACACACACACACACACACACACACACACACACACACACACACACACACACACACACACACACACACACTTCATCAGACAAATAGGACTCTTCTTCACCTGGTACACACACCACACACACACACACACACACACACACACACACACACACACACACACACACACACACACACACACACACACACACACACACACACAACAGACAAATAGGACTCTTCTTCACCTGGTACACACACACACACACACACACACACACACACACACACACACACACACACACACACACACACACACACTTCAACACACACACACACACACACACACACACACACACACACACACACACACACACACACACACACACACACACACACACACACTTCAACACACAGATAGGACTCTTCTTCACCTGGTACACACACACACACACACACACACACACACACACACACACACACACACACACACACACACACACACACACACACTTCAACAGACAGATAGGACTCTTCTTCACCTGGTACACACACACACACACACACACACACACACACACACACACACACACACACACACAGGCAGATAGGACTCTTCTTCACCTGGTACACACACACACACACACACACACACACACACACACACACACACACACACACACACACACACACACACACACACACACACACACACACACACTTCAACAGACAAATAGGACTCTTCTTCACCTGGTACACACACACACTCTCTCTCTCTCACACACACACACACACACACACACACACACACACACACACACACACACACACACACACACACACACACACACACACACACACACACACACACACACACACACACACACACCTTTTGCAATGTCTCACCTCTCTTTCCTAATGGTTCTTGTGTGTGCACGTGTTCCTGTGTGTGTGTGTGTGTGTGTGCGTTCCTGTGTGTGTGTGCGTTCCTGTGTGTGTGTGTGTGTGTGTGTGTGTGTGTGTGTGTGTGTGTGTGTGTGTGTGTGTGCATTCTTCTGTGTGTGAGTGTGTGTGCGTCCCTCTGTGTGTGTGTGTGCGTTCCTGTGTGTGTGTGTGTGTGTGTGTGTGCGTTCCTCTGTGTGTGTGCGTTCCTGTGTGTGTGTGTGTGTGTGTGTGTGTGTGTGTGTGTAGGTACGACACGTTCACAGGTGTGCCGGTGTGCCAGCAGAACATCTCCCTGGAGCGTGCGAGTGTTCTATTCAACATGGCCGCCCTCTACTCTCAGATCGCAACGCGCTCCCAACGCCACACGGCACACGGCCTACAGGAGGCTATCAACACACTGCAGTCCGCAGCAGGTACGGGAGAGTGTATTTGTATGTGTGTGTGTGTGTGTGTGTGTGTGTGTGTGTGTGTGTGTGTGTGTGTGTGTGTGTGTGTGTGTGTGTGTGTGTGTGTGTGTGTGTTTGACGTAATAGCTGTTACATAATTTCCACCACTGCAGCCAGTTCACTAATTGCTGCTAATTATTTTCCAATGGAGTCCCAGTGACATAACAGCAGTGTAACAGTGTGTGTGTGTGTGTGTGTGTGTGTGTGTGTGTGTGTGTGTGTGTGTGTGTGTGTGTGTCAGGGCTTAACACTAACACACGCCAGGTAGCCAAATGCGGGTGAAAGTCGGCGTTGGCTAGTAGATACCGAAGGTTCACTAGCCATTCTGGCGGGTCCGTTACTATTCTGAATGATGAGGCACCGCATTTTGTAGTTTTTTTCTTCGGACCGTCTTTGCTACAAAAGCAATGCAATGCGATTTCGCGAGCCTACAATACCCATGAAGCACCTGTGTCACGTGTCACCTGTGTCTCACGCAAGCCAGGATTGGAATCTGATAGAGCTAGTCTTGCGAAGCGGAGTGACAGCGAGCTACCGGGACATCAGCGTGCGTTTTGGAAATGTCACTGGAAACATTCACGTGAAAATAAAGTAGCGACGTTCATCTCAACTGACCTGTTTTGCGATCTGTCACTAGTACAATACTTAGTAGTAGTGGACATTAAAATGACCAAAGCGAGAGGAAAACACATCAGTCTGTCTTACTCTTGTGAAAGTCTCAAGACTGATTAGCGCAGTGATAAGACAAGGACACATGCGGCATTAATAATGTTTGGTTTAAATTATTTTCTGATTTGCCTGTGTCTTCATACCTGAATATTCCTCCATGTTTCTTGTGCTGTTGTTCCCGACTGTCAAACCGTTCTTAAAAAACGTGCAGTAGTAGCCTTCCAGACTGCACAAAAGCATCCCATTGTATGTCCCTTCGCAGGTGCCCGTCTCGCCCGTTTGTATTTTAAACAACTCACTATTAAACGGAATGAAAGGAAGTCGTAGCCCCTTCTGTAGTTACCGCATCTGTGTGTGCTTTCTAGTGGATACTTTTATAAGCAAATATTCCAGAAGAGGTGTTATTCCACATCCGGCCAACCGGCCAACTTGGCAATGACTTTACGCTATCTACTTTGCGCATCAATTTGGATGGCGAACTCCACAGATATATATATATATAGCCTATATAGCCTATATATATATATATATATATATATGATATGAAGAAGTCCCTACAGATTAAAGACGAAAATATTTTGCCCTCGTGTAGCTTACATTTGTGCCCTTCCACAACACCGTGCTTGGTGTTTCTGCATGGTAAATATAGGCCTACTAGGCTATGCCATTCCTCAGATCAGTAAATCTGTTCTTTGCATAGCATGCATGGACCAGTTAATAGGCCTAACAATTCTAATTATTAGGCCCTATAGCATATTATATTATACTGTATTATATTATATTACATTATATTATATTATATTATATTATAGGCCTATTATATTATGCCTATATTATATTATATTAGCCTATATTACATTAGGGCCTACAGCCTATTATATAATTAATTAAAGCTGCTATGATGGTTAAGAAAATTATGGCTAGTGAAAAGGCCCAATGGCTAGTGAGTCAGGAAAACCACTAGCCAAAATGGCTGGTAAGCGAAAAAGTTAGTGTCAAGCACTGGTGTGTGTCTGTGTCTGTGTCTGTGTCTGTGTCTGTGTGCGTGTGTGAGTCTGCTTCTGTGTCTGTGGTTTATAAATGTGTGCCAAGCTTTCATCATGCGCGCGCGCGTGTGTGTGTGTGTTAAAAAATGTGTGCCAAGCTTTCATCGTGCGTGTGCGTGCGTGCGTGCGTGCGTGCGTGCGTGCGTGCGTGCGTGCGTGTGTGTGTGTGTGTGTGTGTGTGTGTTTATAAATGTGTGCCAAGCTTTCATCATTAGGGCGTAAGACACTCTAATCCTGCCATCACCCTCTCTCTCTCTCTCTTTCTCTCTCTCACTTTCTCTTTCTCTCTCCCCCACTCTCCCTCTCTCTCTCTCTTTCTCTCTCTCTCTCTCTCTCCTCTCTCTTGCTCTCTCTCCCTCCCTCTCTCTCTCTCTCTCTCTCTCTCTCTCTCTCTTTCTCTGTCTGTCTATCTCTCTCTCTCTCTCTCTCTCTCTGTCTCTCTCTCCCTCTCTATCTCTCTCCGTCTCTCTCCCTCTCCCCCCCCCCTCTCTCTCTCTCTCTCTTTCTGTGTATATGTCTAGTGTATGTCTGGAT
>NC_085879.1:50560615-50578115 GCF_034702125.1 Engraulis encrasicolus
CTCTCAGAATATGAATTATGATAAATTGAAAAATTAAAAATTGAATATACAAAAAACTCATATTTTAAAATGGCCAGTTCCTTGTCCAAAGGTAGCCGGCAATGTCATGAGCAGCACCTAAAATGCTGGTGTTCGGTTTGTTATTCATTTCAGAGAGAATTTGACTCACAAATATGGCGTCATGCAGACCACTTACTAATAATATGGTAATACCATAGTAGCATCACATGACAAAACAAAAACAAAACAAAAATGGTCAGTGTCCATGGTCCCAGGTTTCAGAAAGGTTTCAGATGTCCATTTATACACACCAAATGATGATATGTGAATGTTTGAACATTCCTTCTCTGTGTACCTGTGCCATCTTCCCTTTACCGTACTTTAAAGAGATAATCAATGGCTACACTCTCATTTTGTACTCTACTAGTGCATTTGAAGCAACAGCTGTGTCTTTTGTAGATAATGTATAAGTACGTCCCGTTGCAGTTACAGGTTCCACTACCAGAAGCACATCCTGATGATCCATGATAAGTGTATCTGGTCTGAAGGGAAAAGTGAAGGATGGAGATGGCCCATGAGGATGCAGGAAGTTCAGTTTCACCTCTCCAGTGCTTGGCATACATTCCTCAGCACATGCTAGCCACCAGTTGCCATCATATACAGCTACAACATACCCTTTGATGCTTGAAAATGTAATACATTCCTTTACTGAGCTCACTCTTTCAACTCTGCCTTCTCTGAATGCTCAAAATGGCCTAACTTCCACTGTGTCCATTGACAATGGGCAGAAGCTGTGTAGTTTTTGAGTACCTGGAATAGTTCTTGCAGATTCAAACCTTTTCAACAGGTTCTCAGCTTCATGATGGTACATCTCTGTTGTGGCAAACTGGCAATGGATGTTCTTGACATTATCCTTGACAAATTCAAACAGTTGGTATGGCGTTACAATTTAATTGTCAATAGGACGTTGCAGACTTCCTGCACAATATAAGAACCTTAAAAACACAACAAATTTGTGCCACCACGAGGCAGATTTTCACATACCTGCAGAGTGGCACTTTTTTGCCACATCACATGGCAAAGGTCCATGTGATGGCGTTGGAGGGACAGTTAAATGGCTTGCTGCACGAGCAAGTCTGCAACGTCCTATTGACAATTAAATTGTAACGCCATACCAACTGTTTGAATTTGTCAAGGATAATGTCAAGAACATCCATTGCCAGTTTGCCACAACAGAGATGTACCATCATGAAGCTGAGAACCTGTTGAAAAGGTTTGAATCTGCAAGAACTATTCCAGGTACTCAAAAACTACACAGCTTCTGCCCATTGTCAATGGACACAGTGGAAGTTAGGCCATTTTGAGCATTCAGAGAAGGCAGAGTTGAAAGAGTGAGCTCAGTAAAGGAATGTATTACATTTTCAAGCATCAAAGGGTATGTTGTAGCTGTATATGATGGCAACTGGTGGCTAGCATGTGCTGAGGAATGTATGCCAAGCACTGGAGAGGTGAAACTGAACTTCCTGCATCCTCATGGGCCATCTCCATCCTTCACTTTTCCCTTCAGACCAGATAGACTTGTCATGGATCATCAGGATGTGCTTCTGGTAGTGGAACCTGTAACTGCAACGGGACGTACTTATACATTATCTACAAAAGACACAGCTCTTGCTTCAAATGCACTAGTAGAGTACAAAATGAGAGTGTAGCCATTGATTATCTCTTTAAAGTACGGTAAAGGGAAGATGGCACAGGTACACAGAGAAGGAATGTTCAAACATTCACATATCATCATTTGGTGTGTATAAATGGACATCTGAAACCTTTCTGAAACCTGGGACCATGGACACTGACCATTTTTGTTTTGTTTTTGTTTTGTCATGTGATGCTACTATGGTATTACCATATTATTAGTAAGTGGTCTGCATGACGCCATATTTGTGAGTCAAATTCTCTCTGAAATGAATAACAAACCGAACACCAGCATTTTAGGTGCTGCTCATGACATTGCCGGCTACCTTTGGACAAGGAACTGGCCATTTTAAAATATGAGTTTTTTAGATATTCAATTTTTAATTTTTCAATTTATCATAATTCATATTCTGAGAGTAGTTGTATTCCAAGGTGATTGTGTAATATGTAGAGCCAGAAAAGAGCTTTCAAACAACACCACAGGCATCTTTTTGTGACTAACACTGACTGATATATTCAAGGCTGAATGTATAGTGTCCTACCCTCACATGTGAACCTTTCCTAGTCTGTTTCTCCCTTAATATTAGTGTCAGATTCAAACCAATGCAGTTCTGGGGTGCTACCTTGCTACTGAAAAGGCACACCAAGTATGATCGAAATCCGGGTCGGTTGGGTCCCAAAGTGTCTGATTTCACGTGAAATGACCCAAATGGGATGGTCCTCCCCACTCTACTATGTGTGTGTGTGTGTGTGTGTGTGTGTGTGTGTGTGTGTGTGTGTGTGTGTGTGTGTGTGTGTGTGTCCATCGTGAACAGATTGTCTGTCTTATCGACCGGAGAAATGGGATGGTCCTCCCCACTCTACTGTGTGTGTGTGTGTGTGTGTGTGCTTAATAAATCAAAAAGATAAGGGAACTTTTATGTGTGTGTGTGTGTGAATATGTTAAGGGGCAACATACACACACACACATGTCCATTCACACCCATGAATCCGCACACGCGCACGCGCACACGCACACGCACACACACACACACACACACACACACACACTGCCATGTGAATGAGTCACTGGATGAACCAGTTTGAGGAGGGAGGTGAAACTGAACTTCCTTTCAGAAACAGTGTGTGTGTGTGTGTGTGTGTGTGTGTGTGTGTGTGTGTGTGTGTGTGTGTGTGTGTGTGTGTGTGTGTGTGTGTGTGTGAATACCTGAGTGGTGACACACATGCAGTGCAGATTGTTGAACAGGGAGGGGACAGGTGACAATGGCAGTGTGTGTGTGTGTGTGTGTGTGTGTGTGTGTGTGTGTGTGTGTGTGTGTGTGTGTTTCGGAATTCCCCCCGAACAGGGCATCAAACAGCAGCAGGCGGAAATAACTCTTATGGGTTCTTTATTTTCTTTGTGTTAATTTCATAGTTCATTTTTTCCATAGTTTTTTGGTCAGTTCCCATACAGTCTTTAGGTTATTAACCTGCAGATCCCAAATACAAGAGTACAAGAAAATAGCGAGTCAACTTTGTGCACATATAAACCAGCAATATTATCTAAACATCTAGAAAGTTCATAAATAAGTGTGCAGCATGAGTCATGAGACCCCACAAACATGATAGCCAGGTAGCCATATTCAGAAACATTAATGCAACATCAAACAGCATCAAGACATTATGATTAAAGTACATAGCATTGCACAATAAACATAGCACTGCATAACCCAATTTAGATATTTAAATGACATTCAACATTACATAAGCAGTTCTACACTACAGCTACCAGAATGCATTGCTACCAGTTAACCCAAAGATTAGAGTACAAATTAGAAAGCTGAGCTGGTGCAGCTCCAATATTAAAATTAACCCTCAAGTATTTGACCATAAATAATCAGACTTAACCTGCCCCACTAATCAAAGCCAAGAGAACAAACAATATAAAGCAGTCCATTGCAGTACTACAGTTAATTCAATCAGTAGTGAATCACCAGAAAACGGAAGAGAGCCGAACTACACTACCCATAATTCCGTTCGCTGCACCAAGAATCAGCTGGCTAATGTTGCTACAAACACCACTCGCGACGGCAACAACAGTGCGCATATCGAGCACAAACAGTTTAGAGTTACGAGCGGCAAGCTTACAAAAGAGACAGTTAACCACAAGTTGATTTACACATTTAAAATACCATTAAACTACCGCAGCTTAGAGAAGTGAGAGACAGCGGACTTACCATTGGCGAGCTGCTTGTTTCGATGAAAACGCCATTAAGGATTTTGGACTTCCCGCTGCATTTAAGCACGCATGCGTTTTGACGCCTGGGATTTCATTGGATCACCCCGGTAAGTCCTCTCCCTCTCACTCAAGCCACGTATAGGATAAACACCTCCCCTTTGCAAATACCCAGTGAACGCAACACCTCCCACTTGACCGAATTGTTCCTGGATACAGTGAGGTCACAATCATATTTCATCACAGTTTTTTTTTTTTTTTTTTTTTTTTTTTTTTTTCATAGCACCCAAGTGTCTCATTGATTCTTTGTGTGGTGCAATGTGGCGTTATGAAAAGGCGGCAGCGTTCGGCGTACACCGCATGTTTGTGTGTGCAATGGGCAGGCAGCGGCAGCGTTCAGCGTGCACCGTGCGTGTGTGCGTATTTATTGTGCAAACAGCGGCAGCTGGGGGATTTTAGTCTTCCACAGGAAGAAGGACGACCAGCCTTCTTACATCTCTCCTGATGACCACCGTGGGCATCGGAGAGCAGCTTTTCTTACGGTAACCTGCCTGGGAAGCCGGAGTGCCAGCGCAAGTGGTGATGTCTGCATCTCGGACAACCCCTTTGTTGTCAGGGTAGACCGACAGAATTCGGCCTAGGCGAAACTGGCTCCTCAAGGCGTTGGGGTCAGCGACCCAAACTAGGTCGCCGACTTGAACATTCCTCTCAGACCTGTGCCACTTCTGTCGGATGAAGAGGTTTGGGCCGGCAAGCTCTCTCCACTTAGCCCAGAAACGATCCACCCCAATTTGGATGGCTCGCAGCCGGCGCCAGGAATGAGTCTCGAGGTCGAGACTAGAGGTGTCACCTCCAGGCGACGCTCGGCCCAGGATGAGAGAGTTCGGGGTTAAATACTCAATGGAGTTTTCTTGCTCTTGGGCTCTAGCATCTATTGGACGTTCGTTTGTCAGGTTGGCTGCCTGATACAAAAGGGTTTGGAGTTCTCCCCATGTGAGAGAACCTGTGGTTCCGCCAAGGCTCATAAGCGCCCTCTTCAAGAGCTTAACAGCTGCCTCTGCAGCTCCATTTCTATGGGGTGCGTCTGCAGGATGAAACTCCCACTTCCACTCAGTACCATTTTTGGCGGCCACAGTCTCGATGGGCAAGGCTTGGAGACAATCAAGGTACTTGTAAAGTTGCAGAAGGGCTGGTTTAGCGCCAATGAAGTTGGTCCCTCGATCAGACCATAGTTTTCTGGGATGCCCCCTGAGGGCGACGAAGCGGGAGTAAGCCTGGAGAAAGCTTTCTGCAGACTGGTCATCCGTGAGGTCCGCATGGACTGCTCGGGAGGCCATACAGCAGTAGACAATACCCCAGACTTTCTTTGTGGTTCTTCGCTTAACAGAGTCCTTCAGTTCAAAGGGGCCAAAGAGATCAAGGGTAGTGAACTCAAATGGGCTGGCTCTTTGGGTGCGTTCTGGAGGTAGATCGCTCATCACTTGTTGGCAGAGTTGAGCCCTTCGCTTGATACAAGTGATGCAATCGTTAAGTATTTTCTTAACCAGCCTCCGTCCCTGCGTGATCCAAGCTTTCTTCCGTGTTCGTAGGAGGGTGGCGGCAACACCTTCATGATTTTCTTCATGGGCCTCTCTGACTAGCAGGGTTGCAAGCCACGATTGGTATGGGATCAATGGCACAGCAATTTTGTCCTCGTCCCAGCTTTGGACCCTTCCTCCGCAGATGAAGAGACCAGTTACATCATCTCTCTGGACGACCAGACGATCAAGAGTTGTGTCTTGAAACTTGATTCCATCTTGAGCCTCCAGAGCCAGGAATTTGAATGCAACTGCTCTCTCTTCAGCTGACAGGTAAGTACTTTCCTCCCACTTTGAGCAGCCAGGGGTTCTGGAGGGTCTACGCAGCCAGAAGTCCACTGCCCTCTTCAGCCAGCCGATAGAGCCACACAAACGAGTCAGGGAGCTGATTCTTTCGGGCTTGACCAGCTTCACAAGGGCCACGATGGATGGGCTTGACCATTTGAAGGTTTGATCTTCTGCTGCTATGACCGCCGCTGAGAAAGCCTTCCTTTGGAGGCCTCCAATCTCTTCAGAGACAGAGGGGAGGATTTCTCTGGCAGTTTTCACGGGCCAGCTTTCGAAGGGAAGCTTGAGAAATCCAGGGCCTTCTTGCCAGGCTGATCCTTCAGCAAGGTCCTCAGGGGTAGACCCCCTTGTGATGAGATCGGCAATGTTTTCTTTTCCTTCGACCCATCTCCAGTTGTCGACAGACCCTGCTTTTTGGATTTCTCCGATCCGATTGGCAAAGAATGTCTGATAGCCATAGCTATCCTTTTGGATAGCTGCTAGAATCGTCTGGCTGTCGACAAAATGGATCCATCTGTCGACCTGGATATGACAATGTTTTTCAAAGTAGGTCTTCAAGCGTGTAGCGAACACAGCGCCGCATAGCTCCGCCTTGATAACATCACCCTTTTGGTCTAGTGGGGTGAGTTTAGCTTTAGACTCGACCAGCTTTACAACAACTTTGCCTTCTACTGTCTCCCAGCGAAGATAGAGCACTGCTCCATAAGAAGCTTCACTGCCGTCAGAGAATGTGATCCCCATGGGCCGGCCCAGGGCTCCATGGGGTGTAAGGCTCCTGGCAAATTTCACCTGGCTGAGTCTTACACACTGCTCGAACAGTGTTATTGCAGCTTCTCGGAGATGCTGAGGGAGAGGCTCATCCCAGGTGTCCTTGGCAGGACGGTCTTTTCCAGCCTCCTGAAAGGACTGCCTTACAAGCATGACTCCCCGTTGCTTGATGGGGGAGGCTAAGCCAATGGGATCGTAAAACCCTGCAATCTGACTCAGTAGCATTCGTCGGGTAAGAGGGTCAGGGGTGCCTTCCCTGACCTCCTTTTCTTGCAGGTCTAGCCCAGTCCTCATTTTTCCTCGTCGCTTTGAGAAGTTGACAGATGTGAGTAAGTGCAGGTTGTCCGTCTCAGGCTCATAACCTACACCAAGAGCCTTGTTTTCCTCATCCTGCATTTGGTTTGGGAGGATCAACATTTTAGGCTCTGCCGTCCTGTGGTCGCAGGAGCTGGTGGGATCCTCTCCCCTCCCACTTTGGCCAGTCACGACCATTGACAGTAAATAGAATGGACGCCAAATCAACGCTATTTGCCATTCAACGCTTTGAAGCCAGATTTGGGAACATTCCAACTTACATTCCACCTTAGCAACGCCAAACGCAGGTGCTGATTGGACAACAACAAGACTTCTAACGGTCAATCAAACCATGTTCTGATGCGCATTGGTCAATTTAACTTTTAATATCTCTCTAAAATAAAACATCACCACAAAAAATCACCACCCTGGTAAGTTGGAGAGCAAGGGGACCTACTAGTTGAGCGAAAAATGATCCCCCTGGAGTGGCATTTAAGGGAGATACAGGGTTTTATGTCTCTCATAGGAATGAATGGGATTTGGCCATTTTTTGGTCTTTTTGGGTCCAACCTTGGCTCCAACTTGGCTTCAACAATGAAATAGAATTTTGGCCTCCATTCTATTTACTCTCAATGGTCACGACCCAAGGTTTGAGTAAGAAGCCTCCTGCTTGTAGGATTTCTTCCACTCTTTTAGTCATCTTGATCAAGGCTTGGAGGTCATCATGGGATGTTAAGATGTCATCGACGTAGCAGTCCTCGGTCAAGATGCGACGCTCTGCAAGCATGGTTGCAAACTGGGGCAGGTTGGCAGTTTCCCTCAGGGCCACCTGAGCGATGCAGCCGGCAGGCTTGTCTCCGATGTTGACTCTGACGACAGCATACTCGCCGATTTCCTCCTTGGGGTCATCCCTCCAGAGGAACCGATGGAGATGTACTTCCTCGTCCTTGAGCCACACAGAGTTGTACATTTTTTTCACATCTCCGAGGGCCGCATACAACCCACTTCTAAACCTTAGGAGGACACCTCGGATAGGGTTAAGAACGTCGGGTCCTTTGTGGAGCATGTTGTTTAGGCTCATGCCTTTGAATTCCTGGCTACTGTTCCAGACTATTCGTACTGGCGTGGAGCTGGAGTGAGGATTGGGGGCGACCAGGTGACTGATGTACCATACTGGTCCATTCCAGTCCTTGATCTGCTGCCTGGTGAACTTGACAGCTGCTCCCCTTGTTACCATTTCATGGATTTGCTCAGCGTAGGCCGCCTTCCACAGGGGCTCTTTTGCCAGCCGCTCTTCAGCCTTCCGGAAGGTTGCTTCTACTGCTTTGCGATTGTCTGGCAAGATTTCTGGGTTAACCTTCCAAGGGTACGCAGCATCCCAGTGTGGGCTTACGCTGTGCTTGTCAGCCAGGACGTATGAAAGACAGTTCTTAATCTTTTCCAATTCTCTCTCCTCTCCGAGAGTCATTTCTTGGCCGCCAGGGGAGCACCTGCCACATCTACAACCCCCGCACTTTGGCTCACACGCTGCTCCGATGCTGTCCCATTTGAACCAGTCCAGAACCTCATTTGTGCTGCTGAGCGTTACTGCTTGGGCCACATCTCCATCCAGGTCTTCAGTGCCCAAAATGACCTCTTTGTATAGTTCTGAGGACGTTCTCATGGTGCGGGCGAAATGAGTTTCAGACTGGAGCAGTGTTAGATCGACTGATTCAAAAAGGTTGGGGTGGGTCCCTGCAACTGTAACCCCTAACGGGCCATCCCAGAGGACGAGATCGCCCTCCCTCTTTGACGGTTGGGGAACCAGGCGACCTTCTCGGTGGCTGATTAGAAGGTCAATCGTGCTGGGGCGGGTTAAGTCGGTTAAGGAGACACCAGGAAATATTTTTTGCAATTGCTCTGGCGTGACAGGGTGGCAGACTTCAGCGATGCTGTCAAGTCCGTAGCAGACCACCTTGTGTTCAGCAATCTCCCCCTTGGCAGTCTTGACTCTCAAACGGAGGCTGTACCTCTTGGTACTGACCTTTTTGGTCATCCCCCCGACCCCATGCACCATCAGTTGGATACTCTCACCGTTCAGTCCTAAGCGTCGAGCAGCAGAGTGAGTGATGTAATTCGTATCGGATGCAAGGTCTATTAGCGTGCCAATGAGCTGGCCAGCGTTTGTTGTGACGTCGAGGAGCATCATCACTACTGGATACTCCTCAGGTGCTTTTCCAGCGGAGCAGGTTACGGCAGAGGCTTTGTTTGAGAACGCTTTCCGGAATTCATCCCTCAGCTCAGGAGCAACCTTAGCTAGGAGTTCTTCCTGATGGGTGGTGAGACCCAACACTTTACTGCTGGCCTTACTTTTGGCCTCTTCCACAGGTATTGCTTTGGGACAGAGTAGGTAGTGGTGGAGCTCCTCCGAGCGGCAGTCTGCTTTAGTGCAAACAAACTTCCTGTTGTTACAGGCACTCTGCGCATGAAAGCAGAGGCATTCAGAGCACAGTTTGTGGGCATTGAGGTGGGCCCTTTTTGCCTGGATGCTCATCCCTCTGAATGTGGCGCATGCATAGAGCCTACCAGCATGCTGCGTCTCAGAGCAGGCTGTGCACGAGTCTGACAGTGGCCTTGATGAGGACCCTCTTTGGCCAGAGGTGGCCTTGGAAAATGCCTTTTTGGCTCCCTTGTCCACTGGAGTCTTTGCCGGGGGGTCTCTTTCACCAAGGCCTTCGTCCAGTTGGTCCAGCTCCTCCAGAATTGCCTCGTGCTTTTGAAGGAACAGTAGGAGGCTGTCAAAGTGGTTTTGTGGAGTGACCTCATTTAGTGGCTCAGCTTTAAACTCGATCCACTTTTCTTTTAGTGAACTTGGCAACTTCCTTTCAAGAGACTGAGCAACGAGGCGGTTCTTCACGATGTCCTCTTCTCCCAGGATGACCAGATTGCTCAGGGCTCGCTCCACTGCTTGGATCAGCTCAATCGTCTTTCGAGGGTTATTTCCCCTAACAGCGGGTAGACTTTCCACCTCCTCTGCTATTTTTAGGACAATTTTTGCCTTGTTGCCAAAACGATGGTCCAGGCGCTTGACCATTTCCTCCACAGTCACGCAACTGGACAGGACGAGGTCTCTCTTGACCTTTTCAGTTAGGCTTGCGAGCAGATGGAAGCGGGTGACCCCAGCAGTCCTCAGTGGATTCCCAAGCGTTTCAAGTTCAGTCCACTCTGCCTTCCACTGATAGTAGTCAGTCATGTTGCCAGAGAAGATGGGTAGGCGTGTTCTTTCTAGGCTGATCTGCGGCTTTAAGATGGTAGGCAAACTTTGAGATGGCGGGGCTGCTGGGGCACTGGGCTGGTTGGACGCTGAGGTGCTGTGTTGGTCGAGGGATATCTGCACACTGGATTGGTTGCTTGTTTGCTGCATGCCAGCTGCACTGGGCTCTGGTTTAGGCGTGCGGCTTGATTTCTTCCAGCGGAGCTCCCAGTCCCGCACTCTGCTTCTGAACTTGTAGAGGAGCTGTTTGTGGGGGTTGACCTTGTCTGACACAATACGCTCCCAAGCTAGCACCTTTTGCTCAAAGTCGTGGATGGTTTCCCAGAGGCCTTCACGGTGGGAATCAAAGTCAGTCTCAGTCATGTCATCGAAACTTATGGCCTCCATCTCCTTGCATTTCTCCTCTGTGCCATCAACATGCTGCTGGATTTCGGAGCTGGCGAATTTGGTCCATAGGGTGTCCCGGGCTAACTGAAAAGCATCTCTGAAAACAGTGAACATCTGTCCAATTCTGTTATTGGTCTTGCCTGCCTCCTCTTCGCCACCATCGATCTCAGCCAAGGCCTCCAAGAGTGTTGAGGCAGCATCATGCGCTCTGTCGAAGTCAGCGCTTATTGCACGCATTTCCTCTATGAGTGCTCCTTTTTCGAATATGTCTACTCCCAGGGACATTTTGTTTGCCCTCCTGGTGAAGGTGGCCTGTGTACTGGCCCTTTTCCCTTTCAGAGAAACGATTTCAGGCGACTCCATTTTAGAAGTATTTTGTAACTGAATCAAGAGGGGTTATCAAAAAGGGAGATTTTCTTTTTCCTCTTCTTCCTTCTATAACCAGATGGCTGGTTGTCACCGTGGTTAATAACTGTTTCGGAATTCCCCCCGAACAGGGCATCAAACAGCAGCAGGCGGAAATAACTCTTATGGGTTCTTTATTTTCTTTGTGTTAATTTCATAGTTCATTTTTTCCATAGTTTTTTGGTCAGTTCCCATACAGTCTTTAGGTTATTAACCTGCAGATCCCAAATACAAGAGTACAAGAAAATAGCGAGTCAACTTTGTGCACATATAAACCAGCAATATTATCTAAACATCTAGAAAGTTCATAAATAAGTGTGCAGCATGAGTCATGAGACCCCACAAACATGATAGCCAGGTAGCCATATTCAGAAACATTAATGCAACATCAAACAGCATCAAGACATTATGATTAAAGTACATAGCATTGCACAATAAACATAGCACTGCATAACCCAATTTAGATATTTAAATGACATTCAACATTACATAAGCAGTTCTACACTACAGCTACCAGAATGCATTGCTACCAGTTAACCCAAAGATTAGAGTACAAATTAGAAAGCTGAGCTGGTGCAGCTCCAATATTAAAATTAACCCTCAAGTATTTGACCATAAATAATCAGACTTAACCTGCCCCACTAATCAAAGCCAAGAGAACAAACAATATAAAGCAGTCCATTGCAGTACTACAGTTAATTCAATCAGTAGTGAATCACCAGAAAACGGAAGAGAGCCGAACTACACTACCCATAATTCCGTTCGCTGCACCAAGAATCAGCTGGCTAATGTTGCTACAAACACCACTCGCGACGGCAACAACAGTGCGAGTATCGAGCTCAAACAGTTTAGAGTTACGAGCGGCAAGCTTACAAAAGAGACAGTTAACCACAAGTTGATTTACACATTTAAAATACCATTAAACTACCGCAGCTTAGAGAAGTGAGAGACAGCGGACTTACCATTGGCGAGCTGCTTGTTTCGATGAAAACGCCATTAAGGATTTTGGACTTCCCGCTGCATTTAAGCACGCATGCGTTTTGACGCCTGGGATTTCATTGGATCACCCCGGTAAGTCCTCTCCCTCTCACTCAAGCCACGTATAGGATAAACACCTCCCCTTTGCAAATACCCAGTGAACGCAACAGTGTGTGTGTGTGTGTGTGTGTGTGTGTGTGTGTGTGTGTGTGTGTGTGTGTGTGTGTGTATGTGTGTGTGTGTGTGTGTGTGTGTGTGTGTGTGTGTGTGTGTGTGTGTGTGTGTGTGTGTGTGTGTGTGTGTGTGTGTGTGTGTGTGTGTGTGCGTGTGCGTGTGCGTGTGCATTTGTGTCTGTGTGTTTGTTTCTGCTTGAAATGTAATACGTACTTATAACATGTTGTTACCAAAACAAGAAAACTGGAGACACGATGACCAAAACCCCATTCTGCTTTTCTAGGTCGTTTAGTCGTTAGATATATAAAAGTAAAGGTGCTGCTGACAGGCTATGGTTATGGTGTGTGTGTGCGCTTCTGTATGAGCATGTGTGTGTGTGTGTGTGTTTGGGTGTACGTGTGTGTATTTGTGTGTGTCCGTGTGTGTGTGTGTGTGTGTGTGTGTGTGTGTGTGTGTGTGTGTGTGTGTGTGTGTGTGTGTGTGTGTGTGCGCGTGCGCTCCTGTGTGTGTGTGTGTGTGTGTGTGTGTGTGTGTGTGTGTGTGTGTGTGTGTGTGTGTGTGTAGCATGTTCCAGAGGAGCATTCTAATGTGTGTGTGTGTGTGTGTGTTTGTGTGCGCGCTCCTGTGTGTGTGTGTGTGTGTGTGTGTGTGTGTGTGTGTGTATGTGTTTGTGTGTGTGTGTGTGTGTGCCTGTGTGCAGGGGCGGTTTTAGGAAATCTGAGGCCCTGGGCAAGAAACAATTTTGAGGCCCCCTTTAAATGATTAATTAATAATCGATGATGTATGCAGGCAGTGGCGTAACAACGGAACCCATAAGCAAGATTATCTAGGTGGGCCCCACATTCAATCAATATTTATATGGCACATTATCATACACAACTGTCATTCAGTGTGAGAAAGAGAAGAGAGAAAAATATATTGCTATAGATAGTAGATAACTATCACCAAAGGCAGATGAAAACAAAGCTGTTTTTGATTTCTTTTGAAATCATACTGTTGGGGCAGGTCTTATTTGGACATCTAGCTGGCCCCAGCAGGCAGCATATGACTATGCCATTTCACTTGATTTGACCCTAGACACTACCAGAGAAGACCTAAGGCATCTAAGGATGATATTGCTCAAGCACATCCACAATAGCCTATATTTAGGGCCCAAGGCATTTAGTGACTTTAAGACTATCAGGACTACTTTAAACTAAATTCTCAAAACAAAACAAAAAACCCCTCACTGGTAGCCAGTGAAATGCCCAAATACTGGAGTGTTGTGATCTCTTTTGCTATTTAGAATTCTAGCAGCAACATGTGGATAAGTTGCACCTGCCTGAGTGACTTTTACAATAGCCAACTCTGCATGTAATAAAAGCAGAGATTAATTTCTCCTTAAGGTGACAAATGATTTAGTTATGCTGTTGATGTGAGCATTCAGCCTGCAACACGTGAGAAATAGCCAGGATAGACCCACACTCGTTCCATAAATGGGAAAAGAAGATAGAATACAATTCGCGGTAGAGGGTTGATTACAAAAGAAAAAAAAAAGAAAAAAAATGGTGATGCGCCCCTTCAACTAAAACATAGCCCATAGCTCAACACACCGATGAAAACACAGTCAGGAGTCGACAGACACACCACGGTGCACTCTTGAGCCAGTGAACACCCAATACAGAGGAAACGGTGACTGAAGTCGACACTATTGTGTTTCAGAAACCGAAATTAGGCAACAAACGAGAAACAACAGGCACCTTGCGCCAACTGCGCGTGCACACATCTGTTGAATAGTTAACAAGTCCCCTCTCTAGTTCTAACTAATAACTATATCGCTCACAACTCTGAAGTGAACCAGCTTGCTTCGTGACGTGATATAACAGCTAGACTACAATAGCAAAACGTCCGTCATGCTAACCAGAAATAAATGCAGCGAACCGACATTAGAGCTATCAACTTTTGACTATAGTTACACCGAATGACAACAATGCGTGAAGTATGTCATGATACGGTATCAAAATTGTGCTGCGGCGGACATCATGATTGAAAGGAATAAACCCCTACCGTGCCTTCTTTGTAGCTTCTGTACAACATATCTTCTGAATATCCATTATGTTCATGCTAGCACTGGCGATTGAAGGGACTTGGTCATTTTACAATTCTGTCTCTGAAGTAGAGGAGCGCGGAGCACAAAGTAACGCAGGGCAATTTGTAACACGGACTTTTTATCAAGATGCACAAATCATGTTCTGCCTACATCCATAAACAAGGTCAAGAAGGCATGCTACAACATAGGCAAACGACTGAGTTTTCACTGACAACCATGACTTAATGTGGCTTATGTGGCTTATTATCATGAAAGGACAAGCTCCCACGCGTCAGGGCCGAATCAGCTCTCTAGGGCAGGCTGACATTAGAAATAACGGTAGAACATTGCCGATGCAACTGGCGCTCTCTCCAAACAGCCAGACAGGCTACTACCGGTAGGCTATAATGTATCCCACAATGCAAGGCCGCAATGTACAAAAATAAATCAAAGAAAATTCACATAAATATCGTTCTTTTATGGTCTTCATTTATATTTGAAACATTTATTTGTATAATTCTACCACCCATGTGACCTACAGTTGCTAAAAGTAGGCCTAGCCTACTATTAATTTTCTTGTGACATAATGTTGTGTTCAAATTTAAGTCCCACCGTCGTGCTGAAGTGTGGCACTGGCTATATATGTGACATGCCAATTACAAAATTTCTTGAAGTGGAGGGTAGGCGCGAGAGCCTCAAATTTGCATAGAGCATTGACTTGCTAATCGCGTAGAAACCGTCACTCTGAATTGGGGGGCCCCGTGCTGTAATAAAGGGCCCCGAGAGCTTGAATGCTCATTTCAGGTGGACTTGATGTGGGGGACGATGGGGCCCCTGAAAGTCCGGGGCCCCGGGCAATTGCCCGACCTTGCCCAATGGTAGAACCGCCCCTGTGTGTGTGTGTGTGTGTGTGTGTGTGTGTCTCTGTGCCTGTGTGTGTGTGTGTGTGTGTGTGTGTGTGTGTGTGTGTGTGTGTGTGTGTGTGTGTGTGTGTGTGTGTGTGTGTGTGTGTGTGTGTGTGTGTGCGTTCAGCTACACTATGGGCATGTCTACTTATTATGTAATTTGTGTGTACTAAACAAACTGGAGGAAAGATGAGTGGACCAGAAGGGCCTCATGCTTTGTAACTTAAGCATACTACACAGTGCAGCTTTAAGCTTTAAAGTGATAATGTCCCGTTTTTGGAAATAAGCTCATATTACACATCCCCTTGAGTCAAATAATTGAGCTTTACTTTTCTCCTGTACTTTCAGCCATTCTCTGAGTACGGCAGTGCAAATTTTACCTGCAAACATTGAGTCCTATGAGACCAGTTAGCCGCCAGCTTATTTCCAAAAATGGGACAGTATCGCTTTAAGCTGTTTTTGCAGAACTCTTCCCATGAATGCAACAACCTCGCACCAAATCGGCAAAACTGATTAGATACATTGTGAAACCCAACACGGTTTGCTGAACTGAACTCTACACACAGTTGTAAAATGAAATATTTTCCTACCAAATTGGTAACACACCCATCACAGTACTAGCACCAAGACACAAGACAGTGCAACTTTAAAAACACACTTTGCCTCTTGGTTTCTCTACGTTTGACATTTTGAGGAGGTTAGGAAACGAGGAGTGTCTTCATCATTTGGAAACTGTGTTTACTGTAAAGCAGTGAGTTGTATTCACAGCTATGCAAAGCGAGTGTTGCACAACGGATAGTTTTGTTACATTTTGGAAAGTGTGTGTTATGAATTGCAACCTGAGTGCAAAGCAGTTAATGTGCTAAATTGGTTATAGATTTGTGCATCTGATTAAGAAATTCCATAAAAACAGTCAAAGTTACAATAAATGTGCTTTAGCGAACAGAAAAAAACCCTGCAATTATGTTTATCTAGGTCAGGGGTTCCCAACCTTTTCCAACGTGGGGCCCACTTGAAATTGTCACAAATGTTCAGGGCCCACTTCTGACCCAATAAAGAATAAAATAAAATAAATCAGTAGCAACACACACCAAAATATGATTATAATTTGTAGGAAATGATTTCAAGGCCCACTGGGAATACCTTCAGGGCCCACCAGTGGGCCCCGGCCCATAGGTTGAAAATCACTGATCTAGGTTATGTTATGTTAGTTTTAAAACTATACGTGTTTTAGTGACAAGTAGGTGGTTAGAGTATTAGGGAATGTTCTGGTCAGTTTAGTGTCATCTATAACAGGACTCAATGGAAGCTCCTCACAATGTTAGTGATACAAGGGTTTGTCTGTGTGTGTGTGTGTGTGAGTGTGTGTATGCGGCGCGCATATATATCTGTGTGTGTGTGTGTGTGTGTGTACACGCATGTATATCCGTGTGTGTGTGTGTGTGTGTACATGGATGTATATCCGTGTGTGTGTGTGTGTGTGTGTGCATTCATGTGTGTATCCACACGTGTATCCGTGTTCTGTTGTGCCACCTGACCTGAGTGAGTCTAAGGGTTGCTATGGTAATATGGCTGGTCGCCGTGGTGAGTTACTATGGCAACCAGTGTTTACAGTGCTGCTCTGTTACCCTGCTTCCTGAGAGAGAGAGAGAAGGGATGTGTGTGTATGATGTCTTTAGTAACCTTGCTGTGTGTGTGTGTGTGTGTGTGTGTGTGTGTGTGTGTGTGTGTGTGTGTGTGTGTGTGTGTGTGTGTGTGCAGGGTCCCCTGTCGGTCTTCAGTGCTAAGCAGCGTTGGACCGCCCCTCGCACCCTGAGGCTCCGCCCCGAGGACCGCGACCTTGGGTTCACCTTGAAGGGCGACGCCCCCTCGCAGATCCAGTCGCTAGACCCGCTATGTCCCGCTGCTGTAAGTCACACACACACACACACACACACACACACGCACACACACACACACACACACACACACACACACACACACACACACACACACACACACACACACACACATAAAATAGTTCCGTCACCCCTAAACCTAAGCTGTCACTTGGTATTATAGAACACAGAGAATCGAGCATCAAGACGCACAAACATTTTTATTTTAAAATGAAATAAAAAAATGAAATTGGCAGCATTTAAGCATTTGAGCAATTGATTTGCTTGACAATCCTGATTAATTTGCCCAGTGGCCCTTTAATATTCTGAAAATGGGGGTCTTGGGAACTGAAGATTAGCCATTATATTACATAGGCTACATCTTCGTAAATACTTTAACAATATGGAGGAATTACATATATGGATATTTTCACACCTAGACCTCTTTAAGTGAACCGAACTCAGTCCTCTTCAAGTGGACCTAAAAGTGAACCGACAGCAAAAGTTCTGACCCCTCATAGACAGGGCCGTCTCTAAAGAATGGGCTGAACGGGCTGCAGCCCCGGGCATCACCGCTAGGGGGGGCCTCCGGTCGCGGAATGTCAAATGACAAAAAATA
>NC_085879.1:50593115-50605615 GCF_034702125.1 Engraulis encrasicolus
TAGAGTAGAGTAGTTGACCTAGTAGGCCTAGTATAGGAATTAAACCAGAGATTCTACGAGTAAGTTTCCAGTCTCTCCAGCAAAGGGAATGTATGGTGTTGTACTGCAATAACTGGTATTGATGAGGCCTAGAAACCTACTGTTGTGGCTTCCATACCACCACATATGGCAGTCTAGAGTCTTGGGGAGGCCTGCAATGCATATAGGCTTGGAGTATGGTCTCATGTGTCTGGGGGGCAGCCGTGGCCTAGTGTGGGGGGCAGCCGTGGCCTAGTGGTTAGAGAGTTGATCTTTCAATCTGGGGGTTGCAGGTTCGAATCCCCCCAGAACTCTCCCTACATCTCCATGGCTGAAGTGCCCTTGAGCAAGGCACCTAACCCCACATTGCTCCAGGGACTGTAACCAATGCCCTGTAAAAGAGTAACTGTAAGTCGCTTTGAAGCGTCAGCTAAGTGAAATGTAATGTAATGTAATGTAATGTAATGTAATGTAATGTAATGTCTGGTAGTCTTAGGCCATATTCTGTACTGCATTTGTTCATGGCTCTGGTAGATTCCATATGGTCTCCCATGTGTTTATGTGTTTAGTAGATGTGTCAAAGAACCAGAAGGGAGGATACGCCTCAAATGTTAAGCAATATCAATGGAATTACATTAAATCATGATTAAGATCACATTGAAAAAGTGGAGATATCACCTCCCCCCCCACACACACACACACACACACACACACCACACACACACACACACCACACACACACACACACACAGGTGGTATGGATTCTATAATGTGTGTAATTTGTTTATGAGGTTGATTAGACATACAGTATACTTGTTCTATTAGACATTCTGGTTGCTGCCTGTGTTCGACCAGAAACAACAACAAAGCAGTTCATTGGTTGGAAACAACAACAAAGCAGTTCATTGGCTGGCAAGGATGATGATGTAAGACAGGCTGATGACTGAGGAGTGTGTGTGTGTGTGTGTGTGTGTGTGTGTGTGTGTGTGTGTGTGTGTGTGTGTGTGTGTGTGTGTGTGTGTGTGTGTGTGTGCGCGTGCGTGTGTGTGTGTGTGTGTGTGTGTGTGTGTGTGTGTGTGCGCGCACGCGCTCATGTGTGTATGTGTGACAAGGGGTGTGTTTCACAGGGCACAGCGATGACAAGAGGTGGAGATGAGCTTACAGGGTTGACAGGGGTGACAGTACACAGGTGGTGACAGGAGACAGGGTTGACAGGGGTGACAGGAAACAGTGGTGACAGGAGACAGACTGTCAGGCGGGGACACATTACTGTAAGGGCCTACAGGGCCTAGTCCGAGGCCCAGGGGCCCAAGACTCAAGGGGGCCCTGAAGCACGAAACCTCCACATTACAAAAAACAAAATCTCTTCTCATATTGTGTTAGAATTGCACTTTTAACTACTGTATTGTCAAAAACAGTTCAGAGCCCAAAGCCTCCGCGCTACAAAAGTACCCCACTTCACTCTTGGTCTATGTGCTCATATTGTGTTAAATGGGCCATTTTGTTGGATGGAAGAGCGCGACACTACTTCTTTACGATTCACCTCCTCATTTTTGGCGTGTTGCTGACCTTTCGGCACCAGGCCCTCATCAGTGTCAGAATGTGTGCCATTTTGGAATGTGTAACTACTGTATTTTCAGAAACAACAAAAACGTTTCAGTAAAAAAAAAAAGCATGTAAACACCCACATTTTTTCGATCCTCGAGGGGGGCCTCTCTTGTTGTCTGGCCCAGGGGCTCATGGAATCACAGCCCGTCCCTGGGGAGTTATATATACTGTAGGTCAGTGGTTCTTAACCTGGGGTGCGGGCACCCCCTGGGGGTGCGCCAGAGATTTCAGGGGGTGCGCGGAATTTTGTTTGTGTAGAGGTTATTACTAAAATTCAGGTTCCAAATATTATAATTCGGCCAAATCCAGACCAAATTAAAACATGTTTTGGACCTAATGTAAAGACATTAAAGTATTGATTAATGTCTAAAACAAGAATCATTGTAATTATTCACTTAAATCATTTTTTTAGTGCATATACATGTGTAGACGTTTGGGATGGGGGTGCGCGGCTTGTCTTGGGCACATGTAAGGGGGTGCTTCAAGAAAAAAGGTTAAGAACCACTACTGTAGGTGACCTGGTCTGAGCCCCATGGTCCTCTATGGTGCAGTGGAAGTGGCAGGGGATATAGAAAAGCACTGTAGTGTATTGATATGCGGTATAGCAGTGTTTCTCAACCTTTTTTTAGGCGAGGCACCCTTTCAATTCATGAAAAATTTCAAGGCACCCCAAACCAACAAGCCGTAACATGGCATCGCATCCGATAACACAAAAGCTTAGAAAAGTAACACATTTGGAGACGTCACACGACCTACGTTCGAAGTTGCAGCTGACTGGGACGACTTCAATTTACTTTATTTTGCGTAAATGGCAGATGAAAGATTCCGCTGACTAGCATTAACTTATCAATTCAGACAAAAACGTATTATGTTACATCATTTAATTATCAGCCACGTTTCCGCGGCACCCCAGGGTGCCTCGGCACTCCTGTTGAGACACTGCTGTCAAGTGTATATGTACAGTACTGTCTGTGACCTGACTGGGCAGCCGTGAAGATGGGTTTTAGAGGGTTGCTGGTTTGAATCCCTCCTTTTCCTCTCCCTAGTATTACATCTCCATGCATGGCTGAAGTGCCCTTGAGCAAGGCACCTAACCCCACACTGCTCCAGGGACTGTAACCAATACCCTGTACCAAGACACCTAACCCCACACTGCTCCAGGGACTGTAACCAGTACCCTGTACCAAGGCACCTAACCCCACACTGCTCCAGGGACTGTAACCAATACCCTGTACCAAGGTACCTAACCCCACACTGCTCCAGGGACTGTAACCAATACCCTGTACCAAGGTACCTAACCCCATACTGTTCCAGGGGGTGTAACTAATACCCTGTAAATAACTAGCAAGGCACCTAACCACTGCTTCAGGGACTGTAACCAATACCCTGTAAATTATTGTATTTGGGGGGGGGAAGTATCAGCTAAGTGTAATGTAATAATGTCATAATAATAGTATAGTAAGTTAGAAGGCAGCAGTGATATTTTTGCGCTCACGAAGTAGAAAAGTAAACAGGGGTGTGTACCCAAATGGAACAGTTCAAAGTTCAGAGCCAATTCACACCCTGGAAAAAGACACTAAGGTCAAACACAAGAATTAACGTTTTTAAATTATTTTTTCCGAGAGCAGAGAGGAGTAGACGTTCCAGGGCTCTGCCTTCATGCTATACAGTGTGTACTCAGAAGCAAAAAACAACCGAAACCCCCAAAGCAACAAAACCAGCTCAACCGCTCAAGCTCTCCTCTCTCCTCTCTCCTCCTCTCCCCTGCTTGCAGTAACTTATTGTGCAACACTGCACTCATTTACACACACACAGAGAGAGAGAGAGAGAGAGAGAGAGAGAGAGAGAGAGAGAGAGAGAGAGAGAGTGAGCGAGCGAAAGAGCGAAAGAGATGAATATCACACATTCTATATATCACTGGAATTATCATGTCTCCAATAGGCCTTAACTGTCTGCTGACTTCATATCAACACTGATAAGGTTTATATCAGCCTACAAAGAAATGTGATGACTTTATTTAAACACTCCACTGCTTTACTGCCAACAGACATGTGTATAATACTTAATTAAATGTCATGTCTTGTTGTCCACCTGGCAAGCAATAGGCTGCATGGCCTCCACTACACAGGTCTGTATGGGACTTTTCGCATGACTGTATTGCCATCTGCAGGCCATTTGACAACACTACACTTACTGCCACAGGAGGTAAGGACGCCGGACTGAGTGGCAATGTGGAAGCTCAATTCATCATAATAACTAGCGATACTCTATGCAAAGACAGACACGAGAGACAGGCAGCAAAAACGATAATTTTATTTTACTCTATTATTATAGCCAACTAAGCCCGATAGGCTATGGCTACGTTTAGTTATCCACAAGGGAAGCAACTTTTACCACCGACTCAGCCGACGTTTTTCCTCTACATTTCTGTAATATGTGTTTAAAGAGGAGAATCGTCTTGTGGATGTCAAAAAGAGTTCACCAAAATGAGGCAAGGCAGTTTTGGAACCACATGGCGTTGCTAAGCAGATTAAAGCTGTTCTCTGAGTGGCTACTCTCTTGAAATCCAACCAATAAGATCACCTGTTGCTTCGATGTGGCAGGCAGTTTGAAGCGTCCTTTTTGCGTAGGCGTGTGTTACTCCTGGAAGTGACCGTTGCTGTTCAAATATCTTGTAGCTGACCTGTGTGCCAAGTCGTGATCAGAAGGCTATTTTAGTTGTTTACAATCTGAGATACAAAGTAACTTCTATTGTTTCGCCAGCTGAGAGCGACATTGTAGCCTACCAATCGTTCGGGAGGAGAAAAAAGGGGAACAGCAATCAAACGCCAAGCTATGCAGTTCGATAAGATGTCCAAGTTCAATTTTAGCTTCAGGAGAAGCGAAAGAAAAGCATTTGTGAGTTATCGCATGCCTTATTGTTATGTTTTACGGTGTTTTTCCTATTGGTAGACAGGCTATCAGCTGACTCCGGAGCACAAGTCAACATTCCAAGCTGTTCTCCCCTTGTAAATGTATCTCCGAGTAGCTTTGCCACAGTTATTTAGGTCAGTTGACCTAGAAAAAGAAAGGGGGTGTGCGGTTTCGAGCTGACACTATTTACACTGACCTGCAAATTATTCTAGCAGGTAAATCATCTGTGTTTGAACAGCCTACTTCCGCTTCAGTGTAGTAGCCTACTGGCCGTGCTGGTTTAGTTTGTCTCCTCTCAAAATAGAATAGTTTAGCTGCTATGTTGGATAACACAGTATGTGTGTGTGTGTGTGTGTGTGTGTGTGTGTGTGTGTGTGTGTGTGTGTGTGTGTGTGTGTGTGTCCAGAGGTTACTTGAATAGCTTTGTGTGCATAGTTGCTGTTCTATTATAGAGTCTCTCTCTCTCTCTCTCTCTCTCTCTCTCTCTCTCTCTCTCTCTCTCTCTCTCTGTGTGTGTTTTGATTGTGAAGGTTGGTGAAGATACATGCAGTCATCCCTGGTCGCTTCGACAATATCCCATAGCATAACTTTGTGTGTCTCTATGTGTGTGTCTATGTGTGTGTGTGTGTGTGTGTGTGTGTGTGTGTGTGTGTGTGTGTGTGTGTGTGTGTGTGTGTGTGTGTGTGTGTGTGTGTGTGTGTGTGTGTGTGTGTGTGTGTGCGTGCGCGCGCGCGTGCGTGCATGTGTGCGTCTGCAGGGACGGGTCTGTGTGTGTTTGGAAAACGCTTCAGGGTTTTAAGCGAGAGTCTGTGTTGTTGGATGTAGTTCCCTAGTTGCTACAACATTAACGCAATATGAATGAATGCTTCAGGCCCCAGCCTTGCCTCTTGGGCCCCCGGACCTAGGCCCGGTAGGCCTGTGTGTGTGTGTGTGTGTGTGTGTGTGTGTGTGTGTGTGTGTGTGTGTGTGTGTGTGTGTGTGTGTGTGTGTGTGTGTGTGTGTGTGTGTGTCTGTCTGTGTGTGTGTGTGTGTGTGTGTGTGTGTGTGTGTGTGTGTGTGTGTGTGTGTGTGTGTGTGTGTGTGTGTCCTCACTCCATGCTAATCTACATGTGGCGCTTTTCTCTGCTTTCTGTGTGTGTGTAACCACATAGTATTCATTAGGGGTGTATTGAATCCAAGATTGGGTTTGGATTTGGTTTTCTGTTGAACTTTAGAGCGCCAACCAAACCAAATCCTACCGTGTAAGCACGACTTGATTATGTTGTCAATGTTTAAGACTTGCCTATTATTGCCTATGATTTTACATTTTAAAATAAAATAATAAAATATTCCTGTATGAAGTATTCTCTGTCTAACTGTTAAGACGAGGAGTGTCAAGCAGTGGATTGGGTATCAGACGGAACCTTAAAAATCAGGATTCTCTACATCCCTAGTATTGATGCCTCTATTTGCTTTCTCTGTGTATGTGTGTGTGTGTGTGTGCGCGTGTGTGCGCGCGCGCGCGCGTGTGTGTGTGTGTGTGTGTGTGTGTGTGTGTGTGTGTGTTATGCTTCCATGGGTGTGTGTCGCTGGTTTGGAAAACGCTTCAACATTAACGCAATATGAATGAATGCTTCAGGCCCCAGCCTTGCCTCTTGGGCCCCCGGACCTAGGCCCGGTAGGCCCGTGTGTGTGTGTGTGTGTGTTAAAACGAACCTTAAAAATCAGGATTCTCTACATCCCTAGTATTGATCATGATATTGATGATGTTTTATGATATCGATCATGATTGTTTGATGATATTTGTTAATATGAATATATGGTTTGCATGTGTGATGCCTCTATTTGCTTTCTCTATGTGTGTGTGTGTGTGTGTGTGTGTGTGTGTGTAATGCCTCTCTCTGCTGTGTGTGTGTGTGTGTGTGTGTGTGTAGAAGCATATAGCTCATGGTCTGATTCCTGCTGCCACCATCGCCCCCCGACCTGCCGTGCCCCGCACCCCTCCCCCCCGGAGCCCCAGCCCCTCCCCCGAGAGACCCAGGTACACACGCACACACACACACACACACACGCACACATAAGCACGCACGCATGCACACACACACACATACACACACACGCACACGCACACACACACACACGATTTTGACATTCCAGTTCCTAATCTGCACAAAAAGCAAGAAAAACGTGCTAACTTTGCTCTCTCTGAGTGCTCCTAGTTTCTGAATATAATGCTGATCATTTATAGGTAATAAATATGATATAGACGTAGATACATGTACAGTGTATAATAATGATCAGTGGTGGTTAACCTGCAGCGCCACCTACAGGTATAAGGTGCATATCAACACATACTGAGCCTCTGTAAAAACAAAGGAAATACGCACTGCTCGCTTCTGAATTGACAATCCGGTGCAACCAGAGCAGGACTAAATAATATGTGCAAAGGGAAAAGAATCTGGTGCCACACGGATGTCTATTTTCTGTTATTTATTTTTTCAGTGCAGTAAGACAAACCTTTCGACATTCGTCTTCGTTTCGGACTAACCGTCCTTTATCAAAGTGCACTCTGATAAAGGACGGTTAGTCCGAAACGACGCATGTCGAAACGTTAGTCTTACTGCACTGAAAAAATAAATAACAGAAAATAGACATCCGTGTGGCACCAGATTCTTTTCCTTTTGCACACGCTGAGCCTCATTTCTCCATCCTTGTGTCTTTACATCCTTCTCTCCTCCATTCTCCTTCTGCGGAGGAAACAAAGAACTAATCAAAGGAGAGAAAGAAAGCAGACAATCACACACCATCTGGCCTGCGTCACTTTTTCAGTGACAGAAATGCCCTCGATGACATGGAGCATTGAGCAGGGTCCGGGGCAGGATGAGAGAGAGAGCAAATGGATATGGATATGGACCGTTTAAATCAATGATTCTCAAAGTGTGGTCCGGGGACCACTAGTGGTCCGTGACAGAGCACATGTGGTCCAAGAGGGGATTTCTATTTTACCATGACAAGCTAGCAGTATGCTATATTTGTAACATTATTACAAAGCTAAACATATCATTTTCACTACAGTAAGACAGGCTTGTGAATGTGGACAAAAAAGTAAGTGATCTGCGTCAAAATTAGCAGTGTCAAATTAGCACCCATCAACTGTCAATTCAGTTGACAGCCGGTCCCTGAACATATTTGGGGGGACAAAGTGGTCCTCGGTCTGAAAAAGTTTGAGAAGCACTGGTTCAAATGGATATTAATGCTTCATATTGTCCATATACAAACGAAATTGCCGACCACTGATCTGCAGTAATCTGGCTATTCCACGGGCTGCGCACTGAGTTCGGAGCGCAATTGTCCTCTGAGTTCGTTCTGACGACGGTTGTCAAGGGAGGTGCAAGGGGTCTATTGTCTTCCTGTGTCCTCAAGTGGTCATTTCCTCTTCCTGTCTCCCTGTGTGGTCATTTCAGGTCGGCTTTGGCGGCGGCCATCTTGTCTTCGTCTCTGACGGGGCGCACGGTGGCCATTCCCCCCCCGAGCACCCTCACACACACACGCACGCGCTCGCTCTCCGAAAGTGACACACACTCGCGCTCAGAACACTCACACGCCTTTCAGCCCTTCGCCACCACCGCCCTCTACACCAGGTAAGTGCACAGGTGTGTGTGTGTGTCTGTGTGTGTGTGTCTGTGTGTCTGTGTGTGTGTGTGTGTGTCTGTGTGTGTGTGTCTGTGTGTCTGTGTGTGTGTGTGTGCTTCACTGCATGAAAAGTTTGTCATGTGCAGCTAAATATAGTGATGGGCATCCTAACACTCTAAAACCAGGTATTCTGGAATATGTGGCAGTGGACTGGAGCTTCTGAATCCAGGCTGCCAATCACTCTCTCTCTCTCTCTCTCTCTCTCTGTCTCTCTCTCTCTCTCTCTCTCTCTCTCTCTCTATCTCCCCCTCTCTCTCCCTCTCTCTCTCGCTCTCTCTCTCTCGCTCTCTCGCTCTCTCTCTCTCTCTCTCTCTCTCTCTCTCTCTCTCTCTCTCTCTCTCTCTCTCTCTCTCTCTCTCTCTCTCTCTCTCTCTCTCTCTCTCTCTCTCTCTCTCTCTCTCTCTCTCTCTCTCTCTCTCTCTCTCGCTCTCTCTCTCTCTGTGTGTGTGTGTGTGTGTGTGTGTGTGTGTGTGTGTGTGTGTGTGTGTGTGTGTGTGTGTGTGTGTGTGTGTAGAGACCAGTGGTCAGTGCCTGTAGGCTCCAGGTCGCGTCACTCCTCCCCGGGTCGCTCAGGAGAGGAGGAGGAAGAGGAGGAAGAAGAGGAGCACGATGAAGATGATGACGAAGACGTAGAGGAGGAAGAGGAAGAGGAGGAGGAGAGGGAAGACAGAAACACACACATCTACCAAACAGTAGATGACAACAATACCAGCCCTGTATACGCCATACCACACAAGGTGACACACACACACACACACACACACACACACACACACACACACACACACACACACACACACACACACACACACACACACACACACACACACACACACACACACACACACCATAATTAGGTTATTGGAATAAATTGTTCATTTTTTCATTGAATAAATATTCATTGTTTACATTCATTCGGTCGGTTTCATGTGTTCCACTCAAGTGCGTGACACTAAGAAGGAATTCATGGCTTGTGATTGACTACTTACTATTCTAGAATATCTATAGCCCGTTAATAACCTAGTAACCATGATAAAGAAATTAGCTTTAGATGGTGTCAAGCATGTGTGGTGGTAAACAAGTGAGTTTAAAAAAAAAAAGTAGTAGAGTAGAAAGTAGAAAGATGGTCAAGCATGGTAGTGGGACTGACATGGTTTGCATGAATGCTGTCAACATTGGAAATCTGAATTACACCTAAAAGAAGCATGCATGTCAACATGCACTGTGACTACTGAAGCAGATCATGATACTCTCCATAGGATTTCATTCAAATCTCACACCCATCTATTTTAGCCAGATGCAGACTCAAAATGTAAAAGTTCAGTGTAAAGAAAGAAACACACACCGATGACCTCCCTTTTAATCCCTTTTCATTTTGAGACGATTCGAGCCAACACGGCCCCTTCTCTACCGGATTTTAATCTGGAGTGTACTCACGTTTGTGGGAAATGTTCAATTATTAATGGCAGTATTAATGGCCTGATTTTTCAGAGTGAGCAAGAAATTGAAGTGGTTATGCATGTTGTTAAAAGGTTACTAATCATTGTGTCAAAGTGGAATTTCTTTAATTGCTCTCCTATGAAAAGATATACTCACAATTCTGCAAAAATGTGAGAGGTGTACTCACTTACGTGGCATACTGTACAACCAGAGATTCTTTAAGTATATAGAGACATGCCAATGTAATAGGTTGCTATGGGACCTAACGTGACCAAGTTCTGGTCTGCCTAAAGGGGCGTGTCATAATACTGCGAGCATTGAATAGAACAGTCCTTAGGTCTGCCTAAAGGGGGATCCCCCCCCCCCTTGCAATTGTAGAACCCGGAAACAATGGGCCAATGGAACCTCTCTCTCTACTCTCTCTGGTACAAGCTTCAGCTAAGTGTAATGTAATGTAATATGAGCACTTGAATAAACCACTAGCCACATGGCTGGCCTGGTACACACATAAATACTGTATTTACTATTTACACACACGTAATAGCACACACACACAGAATTCACTTACTGTTGGAGTTTGTCCGCTTTGCCTCTGAGTGGAGCTGTTGTATCATACTGCTCCAGGACTGCTCTGTGTGTGTGTGTGCGTGTGTGTGTGTGTGTGTGTGTGTGTGTGTGTGTGTGTGTGTGTGTGTGTGTGTGTGTGTGTGTGTGTGTGTGTGTGTGTGTGTGTGTGTGTGTGTGTGTTTGTTCAATCTGGGAATGAAACCTATGCACCTATGGCTGTATGAACTGTATTTTAATGTTGCTCTACCTGTCCAGGGACGGGACAAACAAATTCTAGGTTGTTTCGTCTGGTGGCGGTACTACATGCCTACGTCACAATAGCTATGTGCGTCCTTGTTGCCGACGACGTTTGATTCGTCGCCATGACCACCGTCCATACCGTCCCTAACCTTAACCCTAAACCTCACCCTAAACCCAAGCCTAACCCTAAATCGCTTGTTTGAAACTAGTGAGTCCCAGTGCAGTGCCCACTGCCGTTCGGCAACGAGGACGCGCATCACTAGTGTCGTAGGCACGTCCGGACGAAGTACCCTAGTTTTTGTGAGTCCCGTCCAGGGACTGCAGATGGAAATGAGTTGTACTAGCTGTAATCTGGCACCAGTCATCTCTTTACTTGTATAAACAATGACTCCTGTGCATGGTCCCTGTTTGAACTAAACTAAATAATGTATATAATTATTAATAATTATTAATTAATAATTGATCTTGAACAAAACAAGTTTTTTTACATGCTAGTATGAGGACTGAATCTGACATTTGGAAAACGAGGACGGCATGAAAACGCCCAAAAGCAGTATTAAATATTATGGAATAATAGGAAAATAATGTTATGTCTTCACTTTCTGTATTAAATGAAAGATAAATGTGTGCTAATGTCCAAAACATCATTGGATGCAGTTAATAGTTAGTGGAATTGGAAAATAAAGTCCATGGACCTAAAGGGCACTCAAACCGTAGAATCACTCGTATAATTGGTGTGTGTGTGTGTGTGTGTGTGTGTGTGTGTGTGTGTGTGTGTGTGTGTGTGTGTGTGTGTGTGTGTGTGTGTGTGTGTGTGTGTGTGTGTGTGCGTGTGTGTGTGTGTGTGTGTGTGCATGCATGCGTGTGTGTGTGTGCGTGTGTGCGTGCGCGCGCGCGTGTGTGTGTGTGTGTGTGTGTGCGTGCGTGCGCGCGTGCGTGTGTGCATGCGTGTGTGTGTGTGTGTGTGTGTGTGTGTGTGTGTGTGTGTGTGTGTGTGTGTGTGTGTGTGTGTGTGTGTGTGTGTGTGTGTGTGTGTGTGCGTGCCTGTGTGTGTGTGTGTGTGTGTGTGTGTGTGCGTGTGTGTGTGTGTGTAGAAGTCTTCCCACTCAGAGCCAGATGACCTGACCGGAGAGAGCACCTTTGATGTCGTCTCACCCCTACACACGGAAGGTACACACACACACACACACACACACACACACACACACACACACACACACACACACACACACACGCACACACACACGCACACACACATTATATATTAATGTAATGAATGTTATGTTACATGTTACAGAAAGAACCAGGTCTCTTTCTCTCTCACTCACACACTCTCACACACACACACACACACACACACACACACACACACACACACACACACACACACACACACACACACACACTGTGTTACTGTCATGCTAAATGTGTAGTTTGTTGTGTTTGTTTTCAGAGGAGGTTGAAGAGGAAACTAGAGAGAAGGTGAGACCATCAAAGACATATACACACACACACACACACACACACACACACACACACACACACACACACACACACACACACACACACACTCAGGTCATCTTAACACGCTGTATCACTGTGATGTCGTCTCACCCCTACACACGGAAGCTACACTCACACACGCGAGCACGCACACACACACACACGCACACATACACACACACACAGACACACACATACACACACACACAGACACACACACACACACACACACACACACACACACACACACACACACACGCACACACACACACACACTCACACTCTCAGGTCATCTTGACCCCCTGTCGTCTACAGCAGTGTGGGAACATTTCAACATTCCAACACCTGCCTCCGGCACACACACCTGCCTTTGGTTATATTACAGTGTTTCCCATACATTGAGGAAACTATGGCTGCCCGCCATAGTTTAAATTTGGCCGCCATAGTTTACGAAAATGTAAAAAAAAAAATTTTTTTTTACTTTTTTTTTTTTTTTAAAACGATTTCCGTTTTTGTTAAAAACGATTTGAATTACGATT
>NC_085879.1:50610615-50613115 GCF_034702125.1 Engraulis encrasicolus
AAAGGACGACCTCGGACAAACCTCGGACAGTTTTGACAGCGCTCCATTGAACTCAATGCAGAAATCGCATGTTTTCAAGTAGTTAGCGAGATACGGTCGTATTATTATTAAAATATGATTGGAAATTGTGCCTGGGGTATTTGTGACAAAGGTACAAGTTTCCCCGCGATGTAACAGGTGGTGATCATAATTCCTCTTTACCTAAAACCGGACTACTATTACCAGTAGCGTGGCGTGCGTTATTTTTCCGAGGAAGCCAGGGAGAACAAAAAAATGAATGATAAAATATAATATAATAGGCCTACAGGCTAATATTATATTATATAATATTACATTATTATTAACCAGTAGCGGCGGCTGGCTGGGACAACAAGCAAGGCAGAAAGTTTGGCCATGAGAAAAAAAAATCAATAAGGTATAATTCACGAGATGCGTTGCATGTTTGCGAACCAGGAAGGCATTTACCAGAACTACCCAGAACTGCTGCGAAGCACGGGAAGGAGAGGTCTAGTCTGTTTTGGACAGCACACCACGAGCGCAGCAACAGCTCTTGATCATGCGTGCGACTACTTTTGTTAAGAAATAAATAACAAGAAAAATACTATGTCTGTTCAGAGTTGGAGTAGTGACAAGCAACACCGCAAGAATTTGCACTTTACGCACGACACCAGATGCTCCACAAGCCCCCTAAACGCAATTCAGTCTCATCCTTAAGTGCCAGTTCAAATGCCCCACAGAACAGAATGCAATAACACAGACAGACACCGGACACCATGCACTGACTGACCACTTGATAGTTATTCTACTGATGACTAGGTTCAACCGGCTGCTCTGAGTCGTGCACGTCTTGTATCGAATGTCAAATGTTGTGTGTGCGACCTCTCTATGGTTGCCAGATGTATGGCGATTTCCAGCGCAAACATGCTAAAACAAAACCCATTGAAAAATAACCCTGATGCACATGGTTGAAACAGAGCACAACAGAGCACAGAGAAGTGGCGTGATGCTTATATTTAGGACCTGGTGGCACATTATGCCATTTAATAATCATCATAGCTTATTGCCATAATAGCAAGAGCTAACAAGCAGCGAGCAACAAAGCTAAAAACAAAGCTAGCTTCACAAAACGTTAGGTGGCCTGCTTATAATCTACCTTTCTGAAACAATAAAGCAAGTGTGCCTACCGTTGTAGAAGATATCCTGAACGTATATGTGTCCATGTGAAGATCCTGTCGTTATGTTAAATCCATTTTATGCATTGCCTGCCTTGACATTGGGAGTCATCGGCTGTGTATGCACGCTTTCACTGTCACTATATTTTGCCCGTAGTCTGTTCAATGTAGTTTCTACTGGCAGATAAAGTGGCTGCCGATCCTGAAGTATCATCCGTTTCCCTCCTTGGCAAATCATAGACGGGCGAGATGATTCATCTCGTGACCAATTTTGAGCAATATGATTGGTCAAGCATTCGGTTTTTTTCAAAACTCCAGAAATTTATGGCTGCCAACTCGACTTGGCACCAGTTTTTTTTTTAGCATCGAGAGACGTGTAGTACTTTGTTTCACCAGATGGCTACCCAATGGGAGGGGGTGGGGCGCTATTTCCCCAGCTGGAAAATACTCACAGAGAGTGACGAGAGTGGAAGGGAATATTAAAATAGGAGACTCGATAGACAGAATGTTTTAATGATTAACGGATATTAAAGCTGTTGTTGGGGGAATTAGGGGATGCCTGGCATCCCTTGGCATCTGCAACGACACGCCACTGACTATTACTAGCAGCTGGATAGTCTGCCTTGAAGGGTCTCGGCAGCCTCACACTCGACACACGGATCAAAAGCATACTTTGTGTGCTCCGATCATGCCACCATCTCATTTGTGTCACTTTTCAGTAAGGTTGTAAGCAAACCACGAACCTGTTTCAGAGTAGGATTTTGGATTTCTGACCTAATTAATGAAAAAACACCGCTAGCAAAGTTAACTATCGGTCACGGCAGGAGTGTTTTGACTAGCAGCTGATGGACGTGATTTTGTTAAGCTACTGAAGATATAAACGCCAAACGTTAATATTACACATTGCTGTGATAGTTTTGAAGAGGACTACAGCCATCAAGTTGTGTGATTTCATTTTCCTCTAGCAAGTTTGAGTCAGGGGACAAAAGATATGCGAGCTCGGCTTACCATGGTTACAATGCCTATCGATACCCATAGAAGAGCCCATAACAGCTGTGATGCATCGCATGACCGTTCAGAAAATAAATACTTATATTCACAATACTATGAATGTGTTTTTTATTTATTAGGAGTGAATAACTGCTGCGATTTGCAGTCACTGCATAAATCACGTTGATGTCTCAGCATTCAAAGTTTATCTGTCCGACCTAGCAACTGTAACTAAAGAGGGCGGGGCTTAGCCAAAGGCGAATTATAAAACAGATCACACACAGTTGACCAATGAGAAATCAGATCACACACACACAGGTGACCAATAAGAAAGCAGA
>NC_085879.1:50633115-50635615 GCF_034702125.1 Engraulis encrasicolus
TCACTCATCAGTAGTTTTGAGCAATCCCCGTTCTTCCAAAAAAAAAAGAAGTACAGCACGAGCGGTGAACAATTCGGTGGCGGTACAGCGCGAGAGACTAAAAAAAAAAAAAATAGCCAACATTGTTGCTGATGGCAGAAAAGAAAATAAGTGTAATACTATGTCTTTAAAGTGCAATGACAATCGTTAAACGAGTTGGACTGAGATTCCAATATGGGCTAATAATGCATATGCATGGAATGCATAGCTGGAAGAAGGTAGGACACGTTTCCATTATCGTTGCACCTGCCGGGGCAGATTGTTAGAAAAAAAGAATAGTGTACTTCGACTGCGCATGATGTCTTTTTCATGAAGGGTTTGCATTTTAAGCATTGTGGCTTTTACTAACATTATTCATAGCCCCAATTGGACGGCTATCATTGGCAGCTAGCTAGGATACCACGCGTTTCATCCTCAAAGTTTTTAGCGCGTTTGACTGGCTGCGTAAAAGGGCTATGATAGAACTAGCTCTAGTTGTCTTTCTGACAACGGATACTTTACTGTCTCATCTGTAATCATAGCAGATTAAATTTGTTGTTGCCGATATTCAAGAAATAAGTTAAACATTGGTTGCATTTTACAGGAGTCACTGTTGCTATCCCAGGCAGAGCCAATATTTTATGCCACGTCTTGTTCTGGGAAGCAGTGTCCTGATGGGTGGACTCATATGGTCGATAAATGCCGTTTCGATGTTTGTTTCACTTTCAAGGCTTGTTGTAGGCTATTGTTTGATGCTATTTTTGCTAACTGGAATAGTGTGCAGCAACAGTTGTGTGTGCGTGCTTGTTTTTGAGTGGCTCAACGTCTGTGTCCATCTTCTCGGACTATGCGTTTCTTTGAGTTCAGTTATTTGCGCACTGCGCACAGGGCTGATGGGTGGGCGATTTGCCTTGATTCGAGTGGAAAGTTGCGCGACAAGCTTGGGAAAGTGTGTTACTTTTGTTAAACGATAGACGTCTGGCTGTGACTGTGTCGTGTCTGCGTGCGTCGTGTCAGCTTGAGAGAACACGAGTGCGTGCAGGAATTGGGGACGTTTTTTTAATATATATCAATGGTAAGCGTGTGCCTTTCACCGCACATCGAGAGGCAAAAAAGTAGCCATAGGTTTTCAAAATGGTAGAACACAGAGGCAGACTACCGTCCGCACCCTGTTTGTAAACGTCAACAAGTTGTTCGTAACAGGATGAATAGTGAAAAAGGGTGAAAAACATACAAATAACCAACAACTAGTTTTCTCCCTCTGATTGCTATGACCAGACAGTGCATTGTTTTTTAAATGTAAGAAATACAACTCAAGCAATGCGCACCAGTGCTTTCACCAGAACAGTGTTTGCCCATTCTGATGTGAAAGACAAAATATACCATAGCCTGCTACTACTACAACAACAACAAAAACCATAATGGGATCACTGTATCAACTCATTGCAATTCCAAGTCAATAATTCTGTGAGATCAGCTACCATTTTGAAGCAAAACTCATTGTGAATCCATTCTGCATAATGTTGTGAACAATTCATAAATAATGGGTAGAAATAAGAGGAAATAACCAAAACCTGCCCCAAATTGCAGTTCAGTGCAATCTGGTGGCCTAGGCCTGCCCCCTCTCCCTCTTTCCCTTTTTTTGTATTTAGGAATTGGCATCTGTAAGCATAGCATTGTATGCCTACATCTGATTGAGCACATCTGATTTAGTACCTACAGGTACATTCATATTGAGTGTATACAGACCTACTTAGTGTATAATGAATATTCATTGTTAATGTGAAGTGTAAAGTTTTATGTTGGTTGAAGCTCTGATTTTGTGGCAGTTTTTGGTATTACTAGCACCCTCAAGACATAGGCCTATTCTGCTCTAGGCGACTGCCCTGTCTGCCTATGTCTAGCGCTGGCTCTGAGCCTCTGACACCATTCCTTGCGTAAAACCAGTGTATATTTCGTTACGAGGGCAGAGCCTGGCTACATTGGTTTTTGTAGGGTTACGGAGTGATACTCGATCGGGTACCTAACCGGTAGAAAAGTTCAGTCAGATGACTTTTTTTTGCTTTAATCCCTGTGCATATCATGATCATGTCTAGGTTCAATACACAGTAGATATATACTGAATATCATGGTCATGTCTAGGTTCAATACACAGTAGATATATACTGCACATCATGATCATGTCTAGGTTCAATATACAGTAGATATATACTGCATCATGATCATGTCTAGGTTCAATACAATATAGTTACATTCTGCACACCATGATCATATCAACACAATATACAGTAGATATATACTGCATCATGATCATATCAACACAACACAATATACAGTAGATATATACTGCATCATGATCATATCAACACAATATACAGTATTCTGCATATCATGGTCATATCAACACAATATACAGTATTCTGCATATCATGGTCATATCAACACAATATACAGTATTCTGCATATCATGGTCATATCAACA
>NC_085879.1:50653115-50665615 GCF_034702125.1 Engraulis encrasicolus
TCCTTTCCTCTCCTCTCATCCTCTCCTCTCCTCTCCTCTCCTCTCCTCTCCTCTCCTCTCCACACCTCTACACTCCTCTCCTCTCCTCTCTTCTAATCTCCTCTCCTCTCCTCCTCCTCTCAGTTCTCTTCCTCTTCTCTCCTCTCATGTCCTCCTCTCTCAGAAACTCTAGCTCCCTCATGTGGTCAGCAGTAGCTATTACAATGTATCTTTCAAGTTTAATCTGACAGCAGACTTTGTATTTATAACCACAGTGTGTGGAGCCCAGTCTCGCGGAAAATCAACTGTATGCTTCGTGGTGCCGCTACGATATAGCCTCGTTTTTCGTGGTTGGGCAACGCGCGCTGTCGTCGAGAGTGGGTGAGAGAGAGGGCGAGAGAGAGCGAGTGAGAGAGAGAGACCACCCGAGCAGCGTGCATTCCGGGAGGGGAGCGCTGTCGTTGTGTCAGCTTCATGCCATCTCTCCCTTCCTCCAACATTGTCCCTAACCTTAACCCTAAACCTAACCTTAACCCTAACCTTAACCCTAACCTTAACCCTAAACTTAACCCTAAATCACTTGTTTGAAATGTTTGATTACCGTCGTTTCCAGTTAGCCTTCACTCACGCTTGATTGTTGACGTCCGTCCTCATTATTCTTACCCCCAGAACCAAACTACCCCAATTGTCAATTCCCCCTTTCGTCACCCAACCACGAGAAACAAGGCTATTCGTAACGGCACCACGAGGCTTAAAGTTGATTTTTTTTCTGTTTTTCTCGTAAAGACTTCACAAATGGCCGAGATACGGTTGGGGGCGGTTGTGGTGTAATGTAATATACACAGGGTTGCAGGTTCCACCCCACCCACCACTCCCTTCCTCCCTAATTCACCAATGAAGGAGCACATGAGCTAAAGGCTTCAAGCTCAGGACAGCCATGCGTAACCGTAAGAGGTTAGGGTAGGGATGTGGAACTCAAATTGACAGGGGGCCAAAATCAAAATGAGGCATTCCAAAAAAATGACTACAGACACTAAATACATATTTTACATTTCACAGATTACAATCATAGTTCAAATGTCTGCCCGTAAAATCACACACACACACACACACACACACACACACACACACACACACACACACACACACACACACACACACACACACACACACACACACACACACACACACACACACACACACACACACACACATTGTTGCTGCTTCATGCCTGTTACTTGAATGACTGTACCGGAAAACTAGCTACCACTAGTTGTAAAAATTGCACATTACAACTGCTTACTTTGTATTTATTATTATTCACAATTCTACTATCACCATGTCAGAATCGTCACAATAGGACATAACTAGAATGCACATCACTACCTCTTAATATATGTTCTATGTATGTCTGCTGTTGCCCAGTCTTGCACTTTATATGTCTGTATGGGTATTGTATAGGTACTCTAGGTGTAATCTATAATGTATACTGTCTATGTCTAAGTGTCTATGTCCACACCTACTGTCTAGAGTCAAGAGTCTATGTCTGTCTGCATGGGAAAGTAAGAAACATAATTTAAATTCTTTGTATGACCATCGCATGTAAAGAAATGGACAATAAAACCGACTTGTATTCTGTTGCATATGAGTGTGAGCTGTTTCACTAGCCTGGGCACACTCCTGTGTTCCTGTGACGGACCAAATGTCATGTTCAAGTCTTATATATTAATGTATATGGGCCAATTGAAATGTTTGAAATGATCTAGCGGGACAAATAAAATGACTCCAAGGGTCAGACTTGTTGCCTGGGCCTGAGTTTAACATCCCTGGCCTGGGGTCAGACTTGTAGCCCAAGTGGTTCGACTCCCGACCCGCCAGGTTGGTGGGGGGAGTAATCAACCAGTGCTCTCCTCCATCCTCCTGCTCCATGATTGAGGCACCCTGAGCATGGTACTGTCCCGCCGCACTGCTCCTTTGGGTCGCCATTGAGGGCTGCCCCCTTGCACAGGTGAGGCATAAATGCAATATCATTGTGTGCACTGTGTGCTGTGGAGCGCTTTGTCACAATGACCATGAGAGTTTCCTGTGTGGACTTTCACTTTTCATCCCCACTAATCAGGGCTAATTGGTATCCGCTACTTTGTGTGTGTGTGTGTGTGTGTGTGTGTGTGTGTGTGTGTGTGTGTGTGTGTGTGTGTAGACGTTTGCTGATCGTGTGCTGTATCCCATGTCATGGGTGGTGCCTCTCTTATCGTGTGTGTGTGTGTGTTTGTGTGTGTGTGTGTGTGTGTGTGTGTGTGTGTGTGTGTGTGTGTGTGTGTGTGTGTGTGTGTGTGTGTGTGTGTGTGTGTGTGTGTAGACGTTTGCTGACCGTGTGCTGTACCCCATGTCGTGGGTGGTGCCTCTCTTATCGTGTGTGTGTGTGTGTGTGTGTGTGTGTGTGTGTGTGTGTGTGTGTGTGTAGACGTTTGCGGACCGTGTGCTGTACCCCATGTCGTGGGTGGTGCCTCTCTTACCGTGTGTGTGTGTGTGTGTGTGTGTGTGTGTGTGTGTGTGTGTGTGTGTGTGTGTGTGTGTGTGTGTGTGTGTGTGTGTGTGTGTGTGTGTGTGTGTGTGTGTGTGTGTGTGTGTGTAGACGTTTGCTGATCGTGTGCTGTATCCCATGTCGTGGGTGGTGCCTCTCATCGTGTGTGTGTGTGTGTGTGTGTGTGTGTGTGTGTGTGTGTGTGTGTGTGTGTGTGTAGACGTTTGCTGATCGTGTGCTGTATCCCATGTCGTGGGTGGTGCCTCTCTTATTGTGTGTGTGTGTGTGTGTGTGTGTGTGTGTATGTGTATGTGTGTGTGTGTGTGTGTGTGTGTGTGTGTGTGCACGTGTATTAGCGTGAGTTTGTGATCGTGTGCTGTACCCCATGTCGTGGGTGGTGCCTCTCTTATCGTGTGTGTGTGTGTGTGTGTGTGTGTGTGTGTGTGTGTGTGTGTGTGTGTGTGTGTGTGTGTGTGTGTGTGTGTGTGTGTGTGTGTAGACGTTTGCTGATCGTGTGCTGTACCCCATGTCGTGGGTGGTGCCTCTCTTATCGTGTGTGTGTGTGTGTGTGTGTGTGTGTGTGTGTGTGTGTGTGTGTGTGTGTGTGTGTGTGTGTGTGTGTGTGTGTGTGTAGACGTTTGCTGACCGTGTGCTGTACCCCATGTCGTGGGTGGTGCCTCTCTTATCGTGTGTGTGTGTGTGTGTGTGTGTGTGTGTGTGTGTGTGTGTGTGTGTGTGTGTGTGTGTGTGTGTGTAGACGTTTGCTGATCGTGTGCTGTACCCCATGTCGTGGGTGGTGCCTCTCTTATCGTGTGTGTGTGTGTGTGTGTGTGTGTGTGTGTGTGTGTGTGTGTGTGTGTGTGTGTGTGTGTAGACGTTTGCGGACCGTGTGCTGTACCCCATGTCGTGGGTGGTGCCTCTCTTATCGTGTGTGTGTGTGTGTGTGTGTGTGTGTGTGTGTGTGTGTGTGTGTGTGTGTGTGTGTAGACGTTTGCGGACCGTGTGCTGTACCCCATGTCGTGGGTGGTGCCTCTCTTATCGTGTGTGTGTGTGTGTGTGTGTGTGTGTGTGTGTAGACGTTTGCGGACCGTGTGCTGTACCCCATGTCGTGGGTGGTGCCTCTCTTCGTCGTCTTCTCCACGTTCGGGGCGGCCAATGGGAGCTGCTTTACTGCCGGCAGGTCAGTGACATCATTGTGACGCCACTATGACATCATCAAAGTGAAAGAGTACGTTGTTGTCAATAAAAGTTTCCTGGTGAACCAGAAGCTATGTGTTGACGCCCAGGGGGCTGGGCTACACAAACCTTCTGGTGCACCTGTGATTCGCTCTCCTCTTCCGTTTACGAAATAAACGGGGCAGCTCGACGAATCAGGATCGTAGGGAGGGATTTCAGTGGGTATGACGTTTATCGAACGCAACACCCTCCCCCAGGGTAGTTCGGCTGTGCCCGCCCCCTCCCTGAATCACAACAGTAATGAGGTTGCTCCAACCGCGTGCAAGCATCTTTTGACTAAACCCCGCCTGCGGAGACGCGTGAAAGGGCAGTGTGCCAGTAGCCTGTTACTTACAGGCTACTGGTTCACCAGGAAACAATAAAAGGGCTAACACAGAAGATTGAAATTGCGTTTGACCATTCTCCAATGTGCAGTTACGTAAGCTAAATTGATAAGACATTGAGAATAATCACACACACACACACACACACACACACACACACACACACACACACACACACACACACACACACACACACACACACACACACACACACACACACACAGACACACATGAGATGACTGCTGTGCTTTTCCTCATCATACTGTTTTTATCTGTCTACGATGTTGTGTGTGTGTGCGTGCATCTGTGCTGTTCTGTCTTCCTGGTGTGTGTGTGTGTGTGTGTGTGTGTGTGTGTGTGTGTGTGTGTGTGTGTGTGTGTGTGTGTGTGTGTGTGTGTGTGTGTGTGTGTGTGTGTGTGTGTGTGTGTGTGTGTGTTTCCAGGTTGACGTATGTGGCTGGGCGAGAGGGTCACATGATTAAGATTCTGTCCTACATCAGCCTCAAATACTACACACCAGCTCCTGCGCTCGTCTTCAACGTGAGTCCACCGTGTGTGTGTGTGTGTGTGTGTGTGTGTGTGTGTGTGTGTGTGTGTGTGTGTGTGTGTGTGTGAAATACTACACACCAGCTCCTGCTCTCGTCTTCAATGTGAGTCCACCGTGTGTGTGTGTGTGTGTGTGTGTGTGTGTGTGTGTGTGTGTGTGTGTGTGTGTGTGTGTGTGTGTGAAATACTACACACCAGCTCCCGCTCTCGTCTTCAATGTCAGTCCAGTGTGTGCGTGCGTGCATGTCGGTCGCGGTTTATTACGTTTTGATTAGTCAAGTACGGCACGTTCGAAAACCAGCACCCTCATTTTTTTTGGGCCGGCTGAACCAAGCTGAGCGGGTCTTTTGCTGCCTACTACCCAAAATGCCGTGCGTCAGCTCACCCTCACCGATGAATCAAAAAACAACCAGGGCGACCACCAGATCAACTCTCTTGGGATGCTCTTCTGTGTGTGTGTGTGTTAACCCTTTAGCTACCAGAATTCTACCAAGAATTCTAAGAAAAAAGCTGCATTTTGGTCATATTTTAAATAATGTCAAATAACTTGAAAATAAATGAAAAGTGTCAATTACAAGTTACTTTCATATTAAAGTAGAGAAAACACACTTTCAAATGATATATCATTTATGGATAATTAATTGTTCAGTATTCCCATAGAGTGCCTTTGATGTGGATTAAATGATAAAAATGTGATAAAATCCGATATTATCTAGGCCTATCTATCTATATATCTCTATATTTAGGCCTATCTATCTATCTATCGATCTATCTATCTATCAATCTATCCCTCCGTCCATCCATCCAGGGTCAAAGTTGAACAATGATCATGTGATGACAACAAATGTTGTTCACCCAGAAGTCCTGTTTTCAAGCGGTAGGCCTATGGATTATATGCGATAACTGTAATGGACTACACAAGCTAATAATGTTTGAACTAAACCATGCCAAAGACGTGTAAGGATAACCGTAGAAGTGTTCGCAATAGCAGACAGGACATGAATGGAGCTCTGGAAGTCCCTCCCCCCCTGCGCAATTTGGCACAGCTAAGACGCGCCAGGCATCACCGACTAATACGGAATTGAAGTGCTACAAGCACCACGTTGGTAGGCTATTATTGGAAGTTAGCATTCAACTCAACGTTTTCACGCATATTTTTATGAGGGACAACGTGGAGTAGTAACAGTCCTTGACTGCTTTGCCAAAGCTGACACGCAAAATGAATAGGCTTGTTCTGCTGCGCTTCCTTCACATGATGCGCCTGTTACGCAGAGCTGTCGCGGTTCGTTGTTCCAGGAAACTTAGATAGTTGGATACCAACATATGGTTTGACTCTGAAAACACACCGAACACAGTTGACATTTTTAATATGTAGCGTGTAGACATCAGCCGGACAGTTGTGTTTGCTATTTAGGACCATGGCAGAACCCATCACAGTTGAACACCATCTCATAAGCCTAATAAAACAACATGATCGAAAAATAGCCTAAATAGTCATAAACATGTGCTGTTGACCATGAAAATAGATCGAAGAGGGTTGGAAGTTTTCATATTTAGTGTATATTGGTTGTAGAAACAGAATGATTGTGTTTGTAGCCATTCAATCTCGGACGGCTTGAAAGCTGGAAAAACTGCATGATGACGGCCGTTCAGCCGTATTTTCATATGAAAATATTCCGGCCGGCCGCGGCTGTTATGGTACAGATCCAGCCGGACGTTCACGGCCGTTACGGGAGCTAAAGGGTTAATGTGTCTGTTTGATTGTGTATGATGTGTGTGTGTGTGTGTGTGTTTTAAAGGGTTTCCTGGCTATAATCTACATCATCCCTGCGGACATCAACACTCTGATCAACTACTTCAGTTTTGCCCAGTGGCTAATCTACGGCCTCACCGCCCTCGCACTCATCGTCATGCGGCACACCAGGAAACACCTGCACAGACCAGTCAAGGTACACACACACACACACACACACACACACACACACACACACACACACACACACACACACACACACACACACACACACACCAGGAAACACCTGCACAGACCAGTCAAGGTACACACACACACACACACACACACACACACACACACACACACACACACACACACACACACACGCACACACGCACACACGCACACACACCAGGAAACACCTGCACAGACCAGTCAAGGTAACACACACACACACACACACACACACACACACACACACACACACACCACACACACACACACACACAACACACACACACACACACACACAACACACACACACACCACACACACACATACACACACACACACACCAGGAAACACCTGCACAGACCAGTCAAGGTAACACACACACACACACACACACACACACACACACACACACACACACACACACACACACACACACACACACACACACACACACACACACACACACACACACACACACACACACACACACACCTACACCACAGCCCTCGCTTGCAAGGCATTTGTAAACCCCCCAAAATATATTTTGCTCAATTACAGATTATTTGCACACAAATATTTTTTTTCTTCAAATAATTATTCTTGTGCCTACTCAAAATGTTTCTGTACTGAAAAGAGTTCGCAAGTCACCTTACTTTATTGTCATCATATCTTGTCTAATAAATCATTTATTGTGCTGTACCTTTTGGTGAACGAATGCAGGGACACTAAAATGTCGATGGGTAACATCTGTCTTGTATAATAATTCGCCATGTTATTCCCTTAGAAACCAGATGCTGCTAACATGCTAATCTGCTGCATACAACAGCAAGTGTACCCACTTGTCAACTCTATTGTGGGGAGTTTATTGTATAGACTTTATCCATGTGTGTGTGTGTGTGCGTGTGTGTGTGTGTGGGGGGGGGGGGGTGTCTTCGTAGTTCCACGCTGGTAAAGCTGTATACTCAGGATTATTATTTTTTTGTGTAAATATTCCAGGTCTATTGAATTGGGGAATGTGTTTGTGTGTGTGTGTGTGTGTGTGTGTGTGGTGTGTGTGGGGGGGGGGGGGGGGGGGGGGGGAGTTATGGTATAATATGATAATATGAATGAATGAAACTTTATTGTCATTGTACAGGTACAACGAAATTGGTAAAGTGCAGATGCTCACGGTGCTTAACAAAGAAACCTATATATATACTGTATAAAAATAATTCAGATTTTAAAAAGTCAGCTGTGCAAAATTAAGTGTGTAGATTGCTTTTGGATAAAAACTGTCTTTTAGCCTGTTTGTTTTTGTACCCAGAGTCCTGTAACGCCTGCCTGATGGCAGCAGCTCAAACAGTTTATGTCCAGTATGGTAGGGGTCTCTGATGATTTGCTTGGCTTTCTTTAGACAGCGACAGGAGAACAACTCCTCTAAAGAGGGCAGGGGACAGCTGGTGATCTTCTGAGCTGTGCTGACCACTCTCTGAAGAGCTCTTCTGTCCGCTGCTGTGCAGCTGGAATATCACACACATAAACAGTATGTTAGGATGCTCTCTATGGAGCTCCGGTAGAAGGCCACCAGTAGACTTTGGGGTAGATGGTTAGCCCGTAAGACCCTAAGGAAGTACAGTCTCTGTTGTGCCTTCTTGATGGTGGCAGTGGTGTTGGTGTTCCAAGTAAGGTCGTCCCTCAGATGCACGCCCAGGAAGCGGAAATCAGAGACCCTCTCCACACAGGCCCCATCGATGACCAGCGGTTGAATGTTAGCCTTTGTCCTCCTGTAGTCCACTATCAACTCCTTTGTTTTTGTGATGTTTAGGAACAGGTTGTTCTCCTTGCACCAGACCGATAGACGCTGCACCTCTTCCCTGTATGCAGTTTCGTCTCCCTTGGAGATGAGACCTACGATGGTGGTGTCATCAGCAAACTTGATGATACTATTGCTGGAGTGAGAGGGGGTGCAGTCGTGAGTGTATAGGGTGTACAGGAGTGGGCTTAGCACACAACCTTGGAGGGAGCCTGTGCTGGTGTTTATGACTGAGGACAGGTGGGAGCCAGCTCTTACCCTCTGGGAGCGGCCTGTCAGAAAGTCCAGTATCCACCGACAGATGGAGTGTGACAGCCCCAGGTCCAATAACTTGGTCACCAGTCTGTTGGGGGAGGATAGTGTTGAATGCCGAGCTAAAATCCACAAAGAGCAGCCTGGCATAGCTCCCCTGCTGCTCTAGATGGGACAGAGCAGCATGAAGGGCTGTTATGATGGCGTCATCTGTGGACCTGCCGGCCCGGTAGGCAAACTGATGAGGGTCAAACCCAGGTGGGAGACAGGAGGTGATGTGAGCCCGAACCAGTTTTTCAAAGCACTTCATAATGATGGGAGTGAGTGCCATAATATGATATAATTGTGTGTATGTATGTGCATGTTCGGATGTAGGCTACATGTTTACATGTTTTGTAGTACAGTCCTACATGTTAAGTGTTTTTATGTTTGTCTAATGTGTTGATATGTGTTCTTTGTGTAAATGCTTAGACCAGGGGTGTCAAACACCGGCCCGCCAGAAGGTTCAATCCGGCCCGGATGTAAAAATAAAATAAAATAAATAAATACTGTTTTTTTTATTGTTTTTTTTTTTATTTTTCATAGAAATAACCGAAACGCGCAATTACGCCGCTGGGGGCATTTGATAAAGCTCATATATAGACCTCATATATAGAGATCAAATGTTAATACTTCTTATTCGTATTGTATTGGTTATAATTAAATAATAAATATAATTGTATTTGTATTGGTTCGTATTGAGCTGAAACGGGAAACGGGATGTTCAAATGCGTTAAAATGCAGGAAATTACATCTAAGAAATACAAACTTTTATGGGGGAAGACCTCCAGACCCCCCACCAAAATGAACTGTCCCCTATTTTATTCATTGATGGTTAACAATGAATGAATGAAATCAATGACATTTTGCAAAGGATTATCAGTATTGCATTGCTTTACGTATTCAACACACTTTTAAAACATGCTGAAAAGATAACACGATAGTACTGAAAACTAATCCTCTGCTTTAAGGGTTTTTTTTGCGATGATGTTACTAATGCGGCCCGCTTGAGGTCCACATGGGTTGTATGCGGCCCGCTTGAGGTCCACATGGGTTGTATGCGGCCCCCGGACCAAAATGAGTTTGACACCCCTGGCTTAGACTCTCTGTGCCCATACCAAATTTCTCTCTAGAAGAGACAATACACAGGAAAGCCACCCTGAGGAAGGCAGAGTCTATTTTATCAGTTAGCGCCCACCCTCTCCACTCAGAATTCCAGCTTCTACCCTCCGGTTCACGTTTTAGGTTCCCCTCTGTCAAAACTAATAGGTTTAGGTTTTCATTTGTCCCCAGTGCCATCTCCCTGTTAAATTCCAATCCTAATTGATCACTGGCTGTATCCTTAGTGTGTTTTTATGGCATTTTATGATGTGTTGTGAAATTTTTATTTTGTTTTATATATCATGATGTTTCTTATGCTACTTTTAACTCTATTTATGGTCCTGTTTTATGGTTTGTCCTGTTATCTGTTGTCTATATGTTGTTGACTTGCTGCACACTTAATTGCCCCTTTTGGGGACAATAAAATTGAAACTTGAACTTGAACTTGAACTTGACACCCCTGGCTTAGACTCTCTGTGCCCATACCAAATTTCTCTCTAGAAGAGACAATAAAGGCTCATCCTATCCTATTGTGAACTCTATTGTAGAGAGTTAATAAATAGTGCGTCTATATCACTGTACACTGTATATCACTCAAATGAGATCCAATGTAGGGTGTAGTTCTATATAGCCTCCTGTCATTGACAAGTGTGTGTGTGTGTGTGTGTGTGTGTGTGTGTGTGTGTGTGTGTGTGTGTGAGTGTGTGTGTGTGTGTGTGTGTGTGCTACAGGTGCCTGTGGTGGTTGCAGGGCTGGTGGTGTGTGTGTCGTGTTACCTGGTGTTGGCCCCCATCATTGAGAAGCCGGCGTTGGAGTATCTCTACTGCACAGCTTTCATCCTCAGCGGCCTGATCATATACCTGATCTTCATACACCACACACACACCTGGACTAGCAGAGTCACGGGTGAGGACACACACACACACACACACACACACACACACACACACACACACACACACACACACACACACACACACACACACACACACACACACACACACCTGATCATAAACCTGATCTTCATACACCACACACACACCTGGACTAGCAGAGTCACCGGTGAGGACACACACACACACACATCATGAACAGCGTGACGTTTTCCATGTGCGTTACGCCCATTTGTGGGGGAAAACAACCCATGCAAGTCAATTGGTGATGTTGGGGTTTAATAAACGAAAGCACACCTTTATAGTTCTGTGGGCACCTCCATGCATCCAATGCCCATCTTCCATGTACGTAGCTTTCTGGTCAACCGTAAGTCAGTCAGTAACGTGGCACATAATTGGCTGAGTAAACTGTCGGCGGAAATAACTCACTAGCCTAGCATTTCCCATTGAAATGACTGGAGGCGGGACTTATTCACTCTCTCCAGTTCTTATACTAGCCCCATACGACTTTGTTGCTGTCGATCAACATTGACGAAGGGCGTGAGCGAGAACTTGTTGTCACGATGTGGGTGTTATTTAATACAGCGCATTTACAGTCGGCCACAAATATGAACGAGACGATGAGCTCGCACCGGTTTGCTCTACTAACACACCACGTGTGAGGAGTGGGGGGACAGGCAGTGAGGAGGAGCTGAACCGGGGACCTGCGCAAACTTGTGTAGAGGTGTGAGACAAGACCCATATACACACGTGAGTGAGTTGTTGACCAACCAGTTCATGGGCGCGTGACCTCGGAGGCAGTCCGCAGACGAGCGTTGAAGGGGATAAGCAACTGCAGAGGTTGCAAGATCTGACTGCGGTCGCATTCATCCCGCGATAGTTTGACACCATGTGACATGTCACCTCGTCAACGCAACATCACCGAAATTTTTAAGTTTGACAGGAAATCTAACCGTCATGCAGCATTTTCATCCAGGGTGCATTGCTGTCTAAATGCGCATGCATGCGTTGACGACAACTCGATCGCACCTACTACCTCCATGGAGAAAACAGGCAGATTCAAATGAATGTCATGTGTCTCTATTTGGCCAATAGCATGAGGGCTGACTGTCATGTGTCTCTCTGTAGGACCAATCACTATGAGAGCTGAATGTCATGTGTCTCTATTTGACCAATAGCATGAGGGCTTACTGTCATGTGTCTCTCTGCAGGGCCAATCACCAAACACCTACAGCTGCTGATGCAGGTGGTTCCCCCAGAGAAGATGGACTGAAGACCACACACACACACACACACACACACACACACACACACACACACACACACACACACACACACACACACACACACACACACACACACACACACACACACACACACACACACACACACACACTGGACTCTATTGGGTCAGATCTATATGTGTCTTCAGAAGCTTCAACTCTTCAGTCTTCAACTCTTCAACTCTTCATCTGTCTGTTTTGTTTCCAGACTGTTCAGACCCACATGTGTCTCTGTGTTTGTCTATCAGGCCTGGCTGTATTGGCATCAAAGGCGTTTTAGTGGTCAGGGTTTGTCTATCAGGCCTGGCTGTATTGGCATCAAAGGCCTTTTAGTGGTCAGGGTTTGTCTATCAGGCCTGGCTGTATTGGCATCAAAGGCGTTTTAGTGGTCAGGGTTTGTCTATCAGGCCTGGCTGTATTGGCATCAAAGGCCTTTTAGTGGTCAGGGTTTGCCACTACTAATGCTAATGCCACTATTGTATGGATTATTGTATGGATTGTTTTTAGTGGATTATCTAAGTGGCATATTCAGTGCAGTAGGCCTACATTAATTACATTCTGTT
>NC_085879.1:50678115-50730615 GCF_034702125.1 Engraulis encrasicolus
TTCATGGCTCAATGGACCAGCCTGTTGGCCAATCTTCATTAATTGCACATTGCACCAGTAAAGTGAAGTGTGAAGGTTCAATTAGCAGGGTTAGAGAAAAAGGATGAACCACGTCCAACAGGATTAACTGTGGACACAAGAGGAAGCTGTCTGAAAGGGATGTTTGGGTGACCGGCCGTGTGTATTGACCCTGTGGATGGACCGTTCTGGTTGAAACTGGAGAGTTGAGGTGCCCATTTATTTCTACCGTGATTTGGATAGCTGAGGTTTTGTGTTTTTTGGATACATTCCGGGTTAGCACCCAAACATCCCTTTCAGAGTAGGGCCCGACCGATATGTTTTTTTCAGGGCCGATACCGATACCGATATTTATGGAAATGGGAGGCCGTATCTACAACCGATATAAAGAAAAATTATTCATAATAAAATAAAATTTGGTGTTTGTGCGCGCTAGGCCCCCCACGTTTGGGCTTGCATGCCCACGGGGACCCCGGTTCGGGTCTGGCCGGGGTCATTTTCCTGATCCCGCCCCGTCTCTCTGTCCCACTCGCTTCCTGTCACCATCTCAGACTGTCCTATCAAATAAAGGCATGAAAGCCCCTAAAATATATTTAAAAATAAATAAATAGATTAATTAATTATAAATTATTATTATTATAATTATTATTATAAATAAAAATATTATATGTTAATTATATATACACACATTTAGTTAATACTATATAATAATTAACTTTTATGTCAGATGTCAGAAAAAATACAGTCAAAATCACATAGGCCCAGATAGGCCTGCATATTTCTGTAAATATATTGCAATAGTAGGCCTAGTTTACTTAAAGTAAATAATGCACACTGAAGCACGTATAACCACAGCCCTTCTTCCTAGAAAAAAAATCTGTGGTATAGCCACTGCTAGAAGAACTATTCAGTTTATTGTGGCTGTACTGGGCTGCTTATCCGTCTCTGGGGGGCGACAGAGAACGTGGGGACATCAGGATGAAATATTGGAAAGCGATCTATGCGTGCCTGCTTCTTTACAAGTCAGCAGCATTCCAAAAGCTACGAATCACCAGCGTGAGAGAATGATAACACAGCCGGCTTCCAACATGCATAAAACCTTTCTGATAAGTAATCGCGCGGGATATTACAGCGAGGTGAAACAATGGCATTTAGGACTGAGTATAATGTAATGTTTTCACGTCACAAATTAAGGCGATTTTCAAAGCAGTATTTGGATCATTGCAGCCTCCCTATCACACATCTAATTTCTGGACACACTCTCAACAGAGCAGCCAGCTGCCAGCGCTTTGATATCACACATCGGATGTGTTGAAATGGTCAAAGGGCTTAGCGACGCACAATAAAACTAATCGGTTAAACGAGTAGAGCTCTAATGTGCCTTTAGTGCCTGGGTCACGTTGCATACGGCTTCATAAAGTTGTTGACACCATGGTTGTTAGCGCAAGCCTGCTAGCTACTTGGTGGTAGTGGGACGGCATAGCTGTCTGGCTACCGGTAACATGATGTTACTCTAGATATTTGAACCGCAGCGACAGCCCAAAACGTAATGCTATTAAAGTGAGGATATTACGAACAATCATCTTTGGTTCTAATATCAATCTGTGCTAATATTCTGTGTAACAGTTATTACGGGACAAGACAGGCTTTCACACCGACAGGCTACCTAGCTAGCAGGCTGGCAAGCACAACACATAGCCTCAGGAACAAACGCAAACACGTTGTATTTGGTCCTCATTGACCATGACTTTCAGTCCACCTCTTGTGTCCACCTCTACAGACACGATCACGTTTCCATGTAGGGGTTTAAAATGTACTGTACACTATGCTGAGATTACTTTGTGAACATCCGTTTCAGTGAGGTGTCATTCTGCTGTGGGTTACGTGGTGAGCTAGAGCTATGCTACCGTCTTGAAACCGCATATCCACCCCGCCCCCCACGTGCGTGCGGTAGCCGCCTTGAAATCGTTCGCAGCCTTGCTGATTGGTTGTATTCCGTGTGCCAAACCAATCAGATGCTATGACGGGCGGGGCAATGCTCTCATGAAAGAACTCAAAGTAGGGAGAGCAGAATAGAGGACACATTCAGAGCGAAACGGCTGCAAAATTGGTTGTGAAAGTTATACAAACTTATCGGTGGAAATTTATTGAAAGTATGGCCGATACCTATATCCCAAAAATGCCAAATATTGGCCCGATATATCGGTGCGGCCGATAATCGGTCGGGCCCTATTTCAGAGTACTCAGACAGCTTCCTCTTGCACCCACAGCTAATCCTGTTGGATGTGGTTCATCCTTCTTGGTGGTATGCAGACATTACCTTGATAAATCACAAAGACTTGCTGTCTCGGTCAAAGATGCAACAGTTACATGCGCACCAAGAATTTCTCATTTTTGAGCTCTGATACGTCACCCATAATGTTGTGTGCATTGCAAAATTTTGAGCAAAACTGTGCTCTAACCCTGCTAATTAAACCTTCACACTTCACTTTACTGGTGCAATATGCAATAAATGAAGATTGGCCAACAGGCTGGTCCACTTCAGCCATGAAACTTCCCACACTAAAATGACATGTGTCTCAGATATTTTTTCCAACCCCTGTACGTAGACTCTCATCCACCTATATCATATTGGGCTCTCATCCATCTGTATATTAGTGATACTGTCATGAATACTACACCAGTTTCATCTTCCTGTGAGGTGATTGGCAGCTGTCATCTTACCTCGTCTGCTTCTCAGGAGAGCATATTCCCCAGGTCACAGAAGAAAGTTAATGTGCATATAGACCCTAACCCAACTTAAACCCTAACCTGTCATTATTGCATAGACCCTAACCCAACTTAAACCCTAACCTGTCATTATTGCATAGTCCAAACCCCATCCCTAACCCTAACCTGTCATTATTGCATAGTCCAAACCCCATCCCTAACCCTAACCTGTCATTATTGCATAGTCCAAACCCCATCCCTAACCCTAACCTGTCATTATTGCATAGGCCAAACCCATCCCTAACCCTAACCTGTCATTATTGCATGGGCCAAACCCATCCCTAACCCTAACCTAAGAACACAGGAGCCGGGGAGGATAGGGGGCCAGCTACCATGACAAATAGCTTACGTGCTTACCGTACACCAAGGCCAGATACCATGCCAAATACATGCTGTACACCAAGGCCAGATACCATGCCAAATACATGCTGTACACCAAGGCCAGCTACCATGCCAAATACATGCTGTACACCAAGGCCAGCTACCATGCCAAATACATGCTGTACACCAAGACCAGCTACCATGCCAAATACATGCTGTACACAACAAGGCTAGCTATCATGCCAAATACATGCTGTACACCAAGGTTAGCTACCATGCCAAATACATGCTTACTGTACACCAAGGCCAGCTACCATGCCAAATACAAACCCCAACTCCGGTGAAGTTGGGACGTTTGGTAAACTGAGAATAAAATCAAAATGCTATCATTTTCAAAACATTCAATACATTCCTTAGATGGAGAATAGTGAAAAGACAACATATCAAGTGTTAAAACCGAGACAAAATATTGTTTTAGGGGACATATGTACTCATTTACATATTTACTCATTTACTATTTGATAACTGCAACACGTTTCAAATAAGTTGGGACGGGGATCAGTGAAATGTTATAAACATCCAAATAAGATAAAACAACAAGGAAAAATATTTCAAAAGGAATTGTAATGATAAACAATTTGAATGTCCAGGTATAAGACAATCACAGAGAGGCTGTGTCACTCAGAATTAAAGATGCAGAGGGAACAATTACCATAGTTATTACATAAAGTTACGAATTCCCTTGATTTATCGTGAATGAGTGTATATAAGACATATTTTTGTCATTAAAATCATTGTATAGGTTCATGACATCACAAAATATATATTCGCTGTAGTCTCACTTTAGCACTCCGAGAATTACAGCTAGTGAAAACTTCATGTGTGCAAATGATAGAGGGGTTTAACATTCCCCTATCCACCCGAGCTTACTTGAAATAGACCCAGAAGACATGGGAAACTGTCCTTTGCTTACAGAAGTCAGCAGAAATTGCATAAGTCAATTCTTTTTGAAAATAATAGAGTCTTGCACATCCTGTGCTACAGTGTTAATTGACCATGCAACTTGTGTTAGTGATAACTTCAAAAGTCAGCCTCCATGATGGCATGGGGGTGCAGTAGTACATTGAGAGTAACTGTCAATGAGTAGTACATTGTTTAAGCTGTTCTAGCTCACCTGTAGAATTGAATACAGTACTGAATGAAATAAATGGGTTTTAAAGCATGAAAAGCCACTCGTGCAATATATTTTGAAGGGAGATCTTCGATTACTGCCACATAGTAAGGACAAATTGTATTCTCGACTATGTTTTAACAGTTTACCTCCAACATAAGGACCAGCAGGACATAAAATGGCAGGCTTTTGGTGTAAGCACTACAGATAGAAAGGAAAACATTGCAAAACATGACAAGGAATACACCTACCATTTAAGCTGTTGAAATCATGTCCAAGATAGGAATCAACACTGTTTTTCTATAAAATCATCTCATTGGTTAATGTTATTAACTGTTAAGTGTTGTCTTTTGTTTTGTTTTTAGTCTTCCTTGACATTTGCTGCCTTTTATTGTCCCCGTCCCAACTCTTTTGAGACACGTTGGATTTACATATTCATGAATATCCCCCAAAACAATCATTTTGGTCAGTCTTGATTGCGGATATGTTTTCTTTGTACCGTTCTCCAACTAATGTCAGGACCAGACTTCTGAAAATGGTAGTATTTTGTTATTATTCACAATTAACCTTGCGTCCCAACTTCTATGGAGTTGGGGTTTGTACATGCTGTACACCAAGGCCAGATAACATGCCAAATACATGCTTACTGTACACCAAGGCCAGCTACCAGGCCAAATACATTCTTACTATACACAAACACCAGCTACCATACCAAATACATGCTTACCAAGCATAGCAATCTTACGTGAAAACCAGTAAATAATAAACACAATATAATTCAGATAATAACAAGTCACAACTTTGTAAACACAACAATCATACTTAACATCAGGGCTCTAAATTAACACACGCCAACCCGCCAAACACAGGTGAAAATTAATTTTGGCTAGTAGAAAAAAATACCTACCCGCCAGTAGCGCCCGAGTACAGTAAATTATGAACGGTAAACCGCTGCTATGACGAACGTGCGCACGTTAAGCATGCAGAGCCCTTAAGGCGAGATTTCCTACATTACCCATGGACACTAGCGTCACGAGGTAGCCTCCCACCGTGGGCTTTCCAGTGCAGCAAGCGGCAACTCCATGCTGTTGCACACGCCAGCATTGAAAACATTTCAGACGACCAGCCTTCTGTCAGCTACGCTCACACTATTCTGACAGGCAGCTCTCCTCCTATGCTCTCGTCGATTTTGCTACAACCTTTTTAACGTCACTACTGCTATTATTACTAGGCTGAACCTTGCTGTAACAGGCTGCCTTTTTGAAGCAGCGAGGCCCTGACCGTTTCAATAACATGACTAACGCAGATTATGCCTATGTTTTGTGCGAGTGATGAGAATGTGGCGGGGGTTAGAGCAAGGTTCTGTGTGTTGGTGAATGCTAGTAGTAATTGTAACCGTAATAATAGTGACGTTAAAAAAGGAGTGGTTGTGGAACGAAATAGCGACAAGGGCAGAGGAGGAGAGCTGACTGTCAGAGTAGTGTGAGCGTAGCTGTCAGTTCAGTTGTCTTCTGAACTGTTTTAAGTCCTGGCGCAACTAAGTTGGAAAGCCCACGCCATCGGAAAGAAAACAAATAACAAAAAAGCAACCAACGACGAAGCTGTGGAAGTAACAAAGGAAGCGAAGATTCCCGTGATATTATTTACTTTTAGTTAAACTAGGCTTCTTGTCATTTTGTTGCGCATGGTAGATAAGAGAAGAGCTCCTCCTCTCTCCTCTCCTTTTCCTCTCATCTCTTCTCCTTCCTTGGGGTGTGCGTATGTGAGGTTTTGGGGGGTTTGGCTGTGTGCTTGGTTACTGTACAAAGGTCTGTTATGTGAGTGGCTTGTGTGATGTGATTCAGCTGTTTTCATAGGAATTGAACAAAAACTAATCAAATTGATTAGGCCTAAGTAATGAAAGTAAATAATATATAGCCTATAATAGGCCTATGCTTATTATGTAGGCATAGGCCTATAGTATGCAGGCCTATATATAGTGTATCTGTGTTGTAGAAATTGTTGAACAAAATTACCATAATTAAAAAAAAAAACTAGCCTAAAGTTTATTTCGTCGAGATTTAAAAAAAAAAATTGCTAGTTGAACTTCTGTTTGGCTGGTTAGAAAAAATGTCCACTAGCCAAATCGGCTGGTGGTGGAAAAAGTTAACTTAGAGCCCTGCTTAACATACTAACTACTTCATAAATAAACAGAAAAAAAACACATTAAATCACTAACCTTAGTTTCTTGAGTCTGCATTGTGAATCCCCCAGTAGAGCACAGAGCTGTTTCACTCCTGGGTCTCCTGGTATCTTCCCAATCAGGTCCAGTTCTGTCAGCAGTAAGGGGTTTACACCCAGAACTGAAGTCAGATACACAAGAGCTTTATCTGCTGCATCACTCTTCAACAGTCTGCAAAGGAAGTTAAAAGAAGTTCTGTTATGTTACTTGCTACCGGCATTTTTTGTTTTTTAGTGGATTGATAGACAGTTATAATGTGTCCCTCAGATACATACAAGAGCGTGGACGTAAAGTAAAGTAAATTTGAATTCAGCCTGATGAACCACAAGCAGGTTTCTATAGGCCACAGATATCATTCATTTGTCTACATCAACAGTCAATCAACTCTGCACTACAGCCTTTCAATCAAATTAACTGTATAATTGGAAGCTGCGCTGAGCAAAGAGACGCTGTGATATTTCTTATTCCTATTAGAATGTATAATGGCCTTGCCTTAGTCTCTGTAGTTTACAGGCAGAATCCTGTACTAAATCAGTGAGGGGCTTCAGTTCAGCATGTCGAGGGTCGTTTCCTCTCAGGTCCAGCTCCTCCAGGTGTGAAGGGTTTGATTTGAGAGCTGCGGCCAGAGCAGCATATCCTTCTCCTGTTACACTACAGCCTGACATTCTGGTGGAAGAAGAGTTTATTGCTGTTAAATATTATTACAAGAGGTTATTGCTGTTTAATATCACTCTTACTTGATACATTTTCCATGTATCTTGTACATCTGGTTGAAAGAGTGAAAAATCTGATCAGGAAAAAAGTGACTTGTTCTGTTGGCAGACTCTTTAAGCAAGTGTGAGATCTACAGTTTCAAGAGAAAAGTACAAGTTATTAAGGGATTCTCCCCCTTGATGGAAGATGAAATAAATGTTCTTTAGTCAAAAGCAGTAAACAAGGTTGCTTTCTTGAAATATGATGTATTTGGTTGAAATATAAAAGAGTACTGGTGTCATGAATAATCGATTCGGCAATGCAATGCAATGCAATGCGGGGCATGAACGATTCAATTCAATGCGATGCTACTTGTATTGCTTCATCATGACTCATAAAACATTTGCTTTGCTTCCAGTAGAAATGTACTGCATTGCAATGTATTGTAGGATTGGATCGAATAGAAACCTCCCGAATCGTAATCGAATCGAATCATGAGGGCAGTGCCAATGCACACCACTATCAAAGAGGGACACAAAGAAGAAATACACTTAGACAACAGTGTTAATTTCGTGACGAAATATTTTCGTCATAAATATTCGTAACGATTGTTTTTCCCCTGACGACAATACAACGATGACGAAAAAAACAGCATGCGTTTGTACGAAAAATATAACGATATTGATTAATATTTTCGTCAAAAAAATAAAAATGTGACTACAATACCATCCGAGACGAAAACCAATAGGAAGCATTTTTGTTAAAATGTCACTGAAACATTGGAAAAGAATTGCCTGCTATTTCGCAAGGCGCGAGCCTCATCTGCTTCGCGTCTCCTCCCTCCTCCCCTCCCTCACACACACACGCAGCAGGTACAGTGACAGGCAGTGGCCGTGACCCTTTTTTAACAGCAGTAGCCTACTTTTCAGTGCAATCCTGGCTGGAAAAAATATTGTTGCCCATTTATCCATGAGGAAGAAGTTTAAGCAGTCATGAAATAGGTGGTGGTGCTGTCGCACAGTAGCAAACATCTTTCTCTGCATTTTTGTGGAACTTCTCCACTCCCTGCGCTTTCATGAACCTGCTACCCGACGGTCGTTGTTTGATCTTTTTTCAATGTTCGCTAATGTTTGTAGGCTAATTTAAGGGTCTATGCGTAGGCAAAAGCCTTCTGATAAGAATCACTTTAGTGCCGATCGCAAAGGATTCGGAAGTGTGGAGTTTTGCGTTTCAGTCAAGGACATTGAAATAGGAACTGAACGACCCTTCCACGCTTTCAAATGAGTTATTGCAATAACGTCCTGCGAATGCATGCAACCATGGACACACAACCATGTCAACGAGAGCGCGTGTCACGTGCCATCACAACTTTGCATCAAGCAAATAATATGCAACAGCTTGCAATACGCGCACGAGAGAGAGAGAGAGAGAGAGAGAGAGAGAGAGAGAGAGAGAGAGAGAGAGACGTCTTCCAACAGGTGCCGTGCCATTGTAACGCCTGTGCAGGGGCGCCTGCAGACTTGACCAGTAAGGTACGCACCAACAAAATTTGCGTAGCACACATAACCAGCTAACCAGCTGTCAGTGCTGCCGTCCGAAGCTAGTATGCTACAAAGCAAAGTTCCGTACCTCTCATAAAACCGTCTCTGTAGAAAGCCACAATACACAGAACGGTAACCAAAATACTTTAGGAAATATGACACCAGAAGCAAAGTACCCTATAATATTTGCCGCGGCGGGCTCAGTGATGAATGAAACAGCTTAGCCTACCTGTACTGCTACCATCCGATGCCTTCTTCCTAGCCCACATGACAACTGGATTTTGGCTACGATTGACACTTGTCACTTTCAAGACATTAACTTCGGTTATTTGACTGTTCTTCCATCAGCGACGCCACGACATAGGCTATGTGTTATTCCAAGTGGGAAATAGAGAGCTGTCTTTGCTAACTAGAACTACTAGACTTAAATTTGTGGGCTATGTCTGACTGGAGGTAGCCGCTCAAGTTAGAATTCCGCTGATGGAACTAGAACTTGCTACTGTATCTTTTTTTCAGGAGCGCGCGAGTTTTACGCACAGAAGCAAAAAGCAGGCTATCTGCCTTTGTACATTAATGGTGCCCAATGGAGTCTCTGCTATTTAATTTGCTTCATGCTGCTTCTTCTCATATAATATGTTGCATTGTCACAACATTCATAGAAGACACAATAGGCGTAATATTTTTTTTTTTTTTTAAACTTCCTCCACTGGTGAAGGTACCCACAGTGCGTACGGCCGTACGGCTCCAGGCGTCCTTGCCTGCATGCACCTACTGTACCCCGCGACGCTCTTGATTACTGGTATACCCACAAGTAGGCTATTTTTTCATAACGTGCAGTCCCGTTTTCCCCCGAAGTCGTTCTAAAATATCGACAGAGATTTATGAGTGTCGCGGCCATAATTTTTTTTACACATTGGACGCACTGGCTTATAAGACGCTCTGGCAGTTTTTTTTTTACAATATTTTCTTATTAGCCTACAATATGTTATTTTAATCATTGATTTCCCCAAATGGTAGGCCCTATTTTAGTTTGACAATTTTATAGAGAAGTGTAGACAAGAGGAAATAATGTAATAGCCTATTTTAGTCGACTAAAATTAATTTAGATTTCGTCGACTAAAATTGTATGAATTTTAGTCGACTAAAACTAGACTAAAACAAAAATGATTTAGATGACTAAATTGTGACTAAAACTAAAATTACATTTTCGTCAAGAGACTAAAACTAAAACTAAATTAAAAATTCCTGTCAAAATTAACACTGCTTAGCAAATATTTCTAATTTTTAAATGGCCAAATGTCTATCCATGGTGAGTGTTGCCAAGTGTGTGTGCATGCAATGTCAGTGTCAGTAGTCAGTCACTCAGTCCTACAGAGGGAGAAACAAAGGGGCAAATGAGTGTACAAGGTAGATAGAGAAAGCAAGATAAGAGACCACATGAGCCTAACCAAGACCTAACCTCAGAGTCTCCAGGGCACAGTTTGGGTTCTTCAGGCCACTGCATAGATTCTTGACTCCAATATCTCCAATGCAGTTGCCACTGATATCCAGATTTCTGAGCTTTGATGATTCTTTGCAGAGGATGGAGGCTAGTGTTGTGCAGCTCTGTGAGGTGAGTCCACAGCTATCAAGCCTGAAGGGGAAAAGACCACCAGTAACTAGAAGACATAATAAAAGCATTGTGATGCTGTATGTACTGCATGCTAATGTTGTGCCAAATGTATTCAACAAAACAGAAGTAATCATTTGTTCAACCAGTCATTAGATGTTGTTTAGTTTAACCCTATACAGACCGGGCTTTTTTGGCATTCCTGGGACTGGGGGGCTCTTTTGACCCCCCCTTCATAACTCAGGAACCAAATGGCGTATGACCACCAAACTTGGAGGGGATGATCTTCAGCCAAAGATCTATGAATGACATCAGTTTGGTGTCATTATTGGATATTATGACATCATTATGATGTAATTTCCTGATTTTATTGCCCAAAATGTCACCTTAATGTATTTTCCATCTAACTTGGGTAATGCACATCAATTTTGGTTATTATGTGCTTCAGACCACTTCAAATGTTCACAAGGGTGTCTGATGCTAATGAAAATGTAAAAAAATATGAAAAGTGACGATGATGAGACTTAGATCAGTGATTTTTGGTCAGGCGTACCTGTCAGAAAACCGTTGCCATGGCAACACCACAAATGATAAATCTAATCTTTTGGTATCGCACTGTAGCCAACTTCATGTTAGGAAAAGTCACAAAGTTTCGTAGTCCTAGCTTTAGTCATTCAGGAGTTATACGACATCAAAGTTGGTGCGGGCACTTTTAGCCAACATGTATAAACACAGAAACACATTAAATCTAATAATGATAAAATCATAACTAAAATATTGTATTAACACATTAAACCACAAACTTCAATGTCTTGACTCTGCAGTGTGAATCCTTCAGTAGAGCACAGAGCTTCTTCAATCCTGAGTCTCCAGATATCTTCCCACTCAGGTCCAGCTCTGTCAGGAGTAAGAGGTTACTACCCAGAACTGAAGTCAGGTACTCACAGGCTTTCTCTGCTTTATCAGACAACAGCCTAAACAAGGAGGAGAGAGAACAACACATTATTTATGAGGGAGCCATATTTACATAGAAATCAAGTATTACAACTACCATTGTTTGTGTGACAAACAAATGTATGATCATGGTTAACAGTTATAATTCCCACCCCAAAGTTTTAGTTTCAGGATTTAAGTTGCTTATATTATTGCCTAACATCCCAGATGTGTACAATACAAATGTGACCAAATAAAATGTCAGAGTAATGTAAAATGTCAGTGTAATGTAAAATGTCTGTGTTAAGTCTACCTATCCTCAATTGTAGAGCTCAGGCTCACCAACCATGTTATGTGTGTGTGTCACCCAGTGTTCACGCTAGAATTCTTACTGGCCGGACAAGTGGCCGGCTGTATTGCAGAATACCGGACATTTGAAATATCTAACGGACCTTTCCACATATAGCCAAACACACACTCCCTAATGGGTCAAAGTGTAGTAAATTGGTCTTTTCTGCCAGTAAAACTTACATTTCACTAACATTTGGCCAGTTGTCTGGTGTTAGGCCTAATTTAGAGCCCTGCTTGTGCGCAAGGGCCGGGGAGTAAATGCGCGCTTTCTTTCACACACTCGAGAGCTCGAACTGAAAGAGAGAAAAAAAACAGCCAGCCAACGTGCTGTGCGCAGATCCCTAAATTATCAACTCAAACAGTGTGTTTTATCAGCCAAACCGAAGAGCATTTCCCTACTCAAATTAGGTAACGAGGTGATGCCTGTAATAGTACAGTAATGGTATCGACGCTACTGAAATTTGAACTATATTGCGTTGTGTTCCTGCGCTCTCGAAAGTAATGGAATCGACACGTTCCGTACGATGCTCTATGGGCTACACGTTTTGGCCGGTGATGAAAACAGTTATAAAGCCCTGCATGCATTTTCACTGGGACTTCTCGCGAGTCCATCGTTCTCTGGAATATTTAACTTCACCCTCTGTAGCCTACTTGGAGATCCACCACCATTTTTCAGCAGAGGTAAAAGTGAAAGTGATTCGATGCGGCGATGCTGCGCATGCCATTGAGTCCCCAACCGTTAGGCTTGACTTAGCAACGGGGCATGAAACGGTTTTGCAAATGCAATGCCCTGTTGTGTTCACTGATATATTGGTAAAAATAGCCTACAAAAAACAGAATCGTTCCTCGACAGCACAGCAGCCAGTGTGAGTCAAGGGATTATAAGCATAACGTGATTGGGGACAACGACGGTGGGGACGAGAGCGCAAGCAATATTGCGTGCTGTTTATGACAAGTTCAGTTACATAGGATATTCACAAATATTTTCAGCTTTGTTCAGTTTCATATTAGGCCTACTGGTGTTTTGTAACATGTAGGCCTATTTAAAATGGGCTAATATTATTTACTGACTAATTGCTGTCATTTTTGTCGGACATTTTGTCCGGGGACATTTTATTTTGCCGGTCATTCATGCATGCAAACGGCCAATGTCCGGCCACAGCCGGCTAACGTGAACCCTGGTGTCACCTGAGTTTGCATTTCTGATTGGTCAGTGCTGAAGTGAGGAGCTTCACTCCAGAGTCTCCAGGGTCGTTTCCTCTCAGGTCCAGCTCCTCCAGGTGTGAGGGGTTTGATTTGAGAGTTGAGGCCAGAGCAGCATATCCTTCCCCAGTTACACCACAGTCTGACAAGCTGGAGGGAGAAGAGTTTATTGCTGTTAAATTTCATTACAAGAGGTTATTGCTGTTTGTTTAATATCACTTACTTGATACATTTGTCTTGTCTCAGAGCACACACATCTCTCTCTCTCTCTCTCTCTCTCTCTCTCTCTCTCTCTCTCTCTCTCTCTCTCTCTCTCTCTCTCTCTCTCTCTCTCTCTCTCTCTCTCTCTCAATAGAACATGTAATTTGTCGCTTGATCAGATTCTTCTACTTGCTTCAAGCAATACTGTATCTTCTACTACATCTGCTTGAAACGAGTAAAAAAATCTGATCAGGAAAAAAGTGACTAGTTCCATTGGCAGAGACTTAAAGCACTTCCAAGAGAAAAGTGCAAGTTACTAAGGGATTTTTGTTCCCCTTAATATAAGATTAAATAAATGGCCTTTAGTCAAAATTGTAAAACACATGGTTGGTAAGATTCAATTTGGGTTTAACTTTAAATGAACGACACAACCAGAATACACTTTGCAAAGATTATTTTTTTTTAAATGGCAAAATGTCTAGGGATCAATGGTGAGTGTTGTCAAGCGTGTGTGCATGCAGTGTCAGTGTCAGTAATCAGCCACTCAGGGGAAATGAGGGTGCAAGATGGAGAGAGAAAGAAGACACCATGAACCAAACCAAGACCTAACCTCAGAGTCTCCAGGGCACAGTTTGGGTTCTTCAGGCCACTGCACAGATTCTTGACTCCAATATCTCCGATGCAGTTGCCACTGAGATCCAGTTTTCTGAGCTTTGATGATTCTTTGCAGAGGATGGACGCTAGTGTTGTGCAGCTCTGTGAGGTGAGTCCACAGCTATCAAGCCTGAAGGGGAAAAGACCACCAGTAACTAGAAGACATAATAAAAGCATTGTGATGCTGTATGTACTGCATGCTAATGTTGTGGCAAATGTACTCGACAAAACAGAAGTAATCATTTGTTCAACCAGGCATTAGACTTAGTTTAGTTTAATCTATTAGTTTATTTGACAGGTGCCATGTGCAAGACAATTCTAGTATCAGAGTTATCTATAAAGCTAATGTAGTACATCTGATAGATTTATGTTTTACTTACAGGGTTGTGTGGGATTCCTCCACTACTGGCTTCAGCCTCAGGAGAGCTTCATCAGACCTGATGAACTTCTTCAGGTCAAACACATCCAGATTCTGGTCTGATGTCAGGAGTACAAACACTAGAGCTGACCACTGGCTAGGTGAGAGTTTGGCCTTTGAAAGTTTTCCTGCACTGAGGTTGCTCTGGATCTGCTCCACTAAGGAGTGGTCATTGAGTTCATTCAGACAGTGGAAGAGGTTGATCATCCTTTCTGGGGAAGGGGACTCCCTGATCTTGTTTTTAATGTACCTGATTGTTTTATCATTGCCAGCCCGGACAAAAACTGTCCTGATCTTGCCCATTACACCCACTTGTCTTCTACTCACCAGACCACGCAGGAGAGTTTGATTTGACTCCAGAGAGAGTCCAAGAAGGAAGCGAAGGAAGAGGTCAAAGCGTCCATCGTCATAGATCAAAGCTTTGTCCACAGCACTCTTCTGCAAGATGGTCATGGACTCTGCTTTTTGATGGGCACGCTGTGGGGATATTACGTCATTACCTTCATTCGCCATCATCAGAAATGCATACAGAGCAGCAAGATACTCCTGGATACTGAGATGCACAAAGCAGAACACTGTTCCCAGAAAGATGCCGGATTCTTCTCTGAAGATCTGAGTGCACAACCCAGAGCATATTGTTGCGTCTTTGACATCAATGTCACATTCTCTGAGGTCTTCTTCATAAAATATCAGGTTGCCCTTCTCTAACTGTTCATAGGCCAGCTTTCCAAGACGCAGGATTAGCTCTTGGTTCCATTGTAGCTCAGGGTCTTGCAGATTGTCAAATTTGGCGCTTCTCTGTCTGGTTTGAAACATGAGGAAAAATGTGTACATCTCAGTCAAAGTCTTTGGTATTTGTTTGTGGCCGGTGGAATAAATTATCTGAAGAACCATAGCAGCAATCCAGCAGAACACGGGTATATGGCACATGATGTGGAGGCTCCTTGATGATTTAATGTGTGAAATGATTTTGCTTGCACAACCTTTATCACTGATCCTCTTCCTGAAATACTCTTCCTTTTGGGAGTCATTGAACCCTTGCACTTCTGTCACCAGGTCAACACACTCAGGAGGGATTCTGCCGGCTGCTGCTGGTCGAGAGGTTATCCACAGTAGAGCAGAGGGGAACAGATTACCCTTGATGAGATTTGTCAAGATGACATCCAATGATTTGACAGCTCTCATGTCAGTCAAACTCTCATTTCCCTGAAAGTCAAGTTGAAGTCGACACTCATCCAGACCATCAAGGACAAACAGCACTTTATACTTTTTCTGGCAGACAAATTTGAATTCCTTTAGCTCTGGAAAGAAGTGGTGAAGAAGATCCATTAAAGAGTACTCGTTTTCTCTCATGATGTTGAGCTCCCGAAAGCACAGTGGGAAGATGAAATTGATCTCTTGGTTGTCATTTCCCTCAGCCCAGTCCAGGACGTACTTTTGCACAGAGATAGTTTTGCCGATGCCAGCCACCCCCTTTGTGAGAACTCTTCTGATTGGTTTGTCCTGAATTGATGAAGGCTTGAAAATGTCAACACATTTGATTGGTCTGTCCTGTCCAGCTGGTTTCTTGGATCTGTACTCAATCTGCCTGACCTCATGCTCCTCATTGACTTTCCCACTTTCTCCCTCAGTGATGTAGAGATCTGTGTAGATCTTTTCTAGCAGAACAGAACTTCCCTGTTTGACTATCCCTTCGAACACACTCTGGTACTTGTTCTTCAGATTTCTTTTTAAATCCTTCTGACAACCTACATTCATCTCATCTATTGTGAAAACAAACAACAAAAAACACAGGAAAAAATTGGTGGACATTTAATAAATAAATAAATAAATAAATAAATAAGACAAAAGACAAACAAGACAAGACAAGACCAAATCATTCTTACTGTCATTCAGTTCATCAGCAAGATCCTGATGCTTCATCTCACGGAGGAAGTGCAGTGCCATCTTGAGAGCTCCTTCTCTGGCATCACTCTCACCCTCTGCTTTATTTTCAATGTTTTCTTTGTAGTCTGGACTAAGAATCTGCTTCAATCTCTGTAGCTCATTCTTTAAAAAGGTGACGATCTTCTCCTCAAGCACCTAAAGAGCACATGACAGTTCAGATGCATTTACTGTTATGTTATGTGATAATCCTAAAGGTCTACACAAAAGGGGTTCCACACGCTTCTGTTTTTTCATCTGGTGCATAAACGGGAGGGAGACAGATAATCTTGAACGAAGGGAAGACACCAGAGCAGGTTAGTTCCTTACTTAAAATTATGGTCAGACTTAGCTCCAGTTGTGGCTGTTGATAAGGTCTGCCAAAGATTCCAAGGCACACTGCTGGTGAAGTTAAAAAGCCTTTAATTAAATGGGCTGACGCGTTGCGACTACTGTCTTCTTCAGAGCCTGAGTTCCTTACTTGTTGTGCACTTGATTAAAAAGAAAAGCATCCCATCTGTGCTGCTCTGGTGTCTTCTCTTCACTCAATCTGAAGGATCTCTCATTGGAAAAGCTTGCAGCATTTCAGATCAGTAAACTTGAAGTTTCTCTGCCTACGAGTGATCGACCTGCAAAGACCTGATTGCTTGATCTGTTTAGTAATACATTAATACAAGAATTCAAAAAGGGGCTTATTTAAGGCTTATTTAAGGCATTTGAGAGACAAAGTTGGCATATAGTCCTACTTTGTCAATTTGGGTGTGCCGAATTCAAATCTGCGATATGCCGAGCTCTATCTGGCCTCTGTTGACCCCAAGAGGTCATTGAACTTGAGCTAAGGGGCTTGTGTTTGATGGAGCAGTGCTGCTGTTGCTCTGCAGCATACATACACACTTGATTGGATTCAAACCAGAATGATTTGAAATGGCAAAGTGTGCATGCATGCTGCAGAGCAAAAGCAGCATTGCTCCATCAAAAACAAGCCGAAGGATACTTAGCTTAGCAGACAGGATAGCAATGCTAACATGCCAATATGCTAATTTCCCACTAATATTACATTTGTCACTGGTAATTTCATTTTCACTTTTTAAGGTGGGTTAGCATCCATGCTAACAATTATGCTAGTCATGCTAACAATGCTAGGTATGTGAATATGCTACAAAAAGTCCAGCAGATAGGCTAGATTAGGTATGAGTCAGTTCTGGTCATTTCCTGGGAGCATGTCTATATGTTCACACAGCCCGCTGGTCCCAGAGCCCATTGGTCCCACATCATTAAGATTTTTAACATTCATTTTCAGGGCCATCGGTCCCACGGCATATTCCTGCTGCTCCATGTTCTCACATTTCTAAGAATTTATTAAAATTTAGGCGGAATTGTTGGAACATGGAGTTTTGGAACATAGGGCCTATATTTGAATAATTTCTTCAAAATATGGGAACATGGAGCAGCAGGAATAAGCTGTGGAACCAATGAGCTCTGAGACCAATGGGCTGTAGACCAGTGAGAACACAGAGCTGACCCCCATTTCCCAACCCTACCCTGACACTTTCCCACTTACTTCTTGTCATCTCTTTGACTGCCCTGTCTAAATAAAGACCTCAAAAAGCCCCCAAAACATTCAAAAGGGCCTTAATATCTCTACTCCTCCACCATTTATCCATTTATTTATTTCCATTCCTTGTGTGTGTGTGTGTGTGTGTGTGTGTGTGTGTGTGTGTGTGTGTGTGTGTGTGTGTGTGTGTGTGTGTGTGTGTGTGTGTGTGTGTGTGTGTGTGTGTGTGTGTGTGTGTGTGTGTGTGTGTGTGTGTTTTGTGTGTGTTTGTTTGTTTGTCTGTGTGGTAGTCTAGTAGTACACCTAACACTGGATAATTTTTAAGATCACCAGAATCCAAGGGCTACTGCAAGGCACTGTCACAGAACACTTTGAAACTTGTTGATTGGTGTGATTTCTGTATTGTGTATGTGTATGCTGCTGGACATCTCAATGTAAAGTCACCCTATTATTTACTGTATATAGCCTGGCTATTTCAACTACAAAGCAGGTAGCTGTAAAAAAAAATTAAAAAAAAAAAAAAAAAAGCTGTCATGGTTTCCGAGTTGTCAGTGGGTGGGCTTCATCTCTGTCTATAGCCTTCCCTGGTTGGCTATGCTATTCTGCCAGAGCTATTCTGTCTTTCCTCTATCTTACAGAAGGCAGTAGCAGGACTGAACTTGTGTGCTTTTAAATCGGATCCATCATTACTCTTTTTGCATTTGTGCTAAATTGGAGAGGTCATTTCAAATTGGAGAGACATTTCCATCACACGTGGATCCTAACATACACTCTTTGGTTTCCATGCATGTAAATATCCTAGATGACATCAATGACATGAGGTCAAACTGAGAACTTACGAAAAAGGAAGCTAAGGGCACACCACAACAGGCCATGTTTCATGACCTTGAATAATTAAGTAATAATCACTAACCATTAATTAGTAACTAATAATAACAACTTCTTTTTAAAAAGTAAATCTGAGTTTAGAATTCCAATACTGACCAAACAAATCCATTTGTCAATTTAAATCATCACTTTGCTTACATATCATTAATTAATTGCGTAAAAACCTGATTATCTGGCCTCAGTTGGTACCCTTTCAGTGTCAAAGTTCAATGACCTCTAGAGGTCAACAGAGGTCAGATAGAGCTCGGCATATCACAGATTTGGATTCGGCATACCCAAATTGACAAAGTAACACTATATGCCGACTTTGTCTCTCAAATGCCTTGGGGTGTCAAAAATCAGGATTCTTGTATTAGTCTATAACCTGCCGACACATGGCCTTTACTCTTCCCATTTGCCCTGCTGCCCTGCCCTGTTGGTTGGCTGGGTTTGGCAACAAGGAATGACAATCATCAAATTGCACAGTAACCACAGAAAAATAAACCAAATTAACAAGTTAATAAATGCATAGCACACATCATGGGCATATTTTAATGTGTTTTCTCCGGAAGCACATTGATGCCTGTAATAGTCGGCACATATTTATTTGTATATTGGTCCACACAAACCACTGTTGACTACATTTTAGCTCAGTTGCTTCATGTTCAAGTTCAAGTTCAAGTTGGTTTTATTGTCAATTTCTTTACATGCACTGGTCATACAAAGAATTTGAAAATTTCTTCATTTTGCTTCATGTTTGAACACGGAATAAAACCTTATATACAAGCTTACTACCCAGAACTTCTTACCTCAAAAATATGAGGTAAATCCTGTTGCTTATCTGGCCCACTGGTGTCTTGTTTACATGTCCTCTCTTGCTCTCTGGAGATAAAGGATGAAACATACAAGATGTTAGAATTGTAACCTATCGCACAACTGTCACACTCTGATCTCTTTTACCATCACAAATTAACATGATTGATAATCATGTCAACATGAACCACAGTATATTGTGTGCAAAAAGGAGCTTCAAAAAGGTACATTTTTGTCAAGTAGGGCAAAGGGGCAGGTTCTTTAGCACCAGCTTGTCTCTATCTGTACATGCCTATGGACAGATCTAACCAACTCTACAATGACCTTCTACACAACTCACACCTCACTGCTGTTCTGCAAACCTATCAAAGCTCCCTGTCAGTGAATGAGTGAGCCCAGATATGACGTCACTTCTGATTGTCGAGATACAGTTTTTATTTGCACACAGATAGTGGGAGATTTAAACTCTGAAATTGGATGGCAACAGAATTGTATTACAATGTAAATATTAAGAAAACACTGATTAGCGTCTGCAATGGATTTAGTGTCCGTGCCCCTCTGACTGCTGTTGTATGGCGGTTTGTGGAAATCTCAAGACCCAATATCTTACGCAAATCTTCAAATAAAACAAAAGTACTACATGTATGTAACACTATTACAACGGGCGTAGCTCAGGAACTAGAGGGTGGACTGTATTAGGAAAACTGGGAAATATGTGCGTGTCTCCTTGGTGTGTCGGTCAGGACACAGGACAACAAAATGAAATAAAGGGGGTTTAATGAAAGTCTCTTGGTGGTAAGGCAGTACAGAGAATGCAGCACAGCAAAGCACGAGGCTACACTTGAATGCAATTTGAAATAAAATCTTATTTTGGTCAATTACGCACACAGGAAACAAGGAAACTTCAACAGGACTTCTGCAGCAAGCGGCATCCACTCAACTAACGGACTTACTAAATTGTGCCCGGGAACATGAATATTCTACCTACCACTCACTGTGCACGTGAATCATGAATATTAATGAGAATCACTACAGGGGCACATGCACAAACCCTGGCCTTTCCAACAAACACAGTGCAATATACACCATAATTAAGGCCCCAATGGCAACATACTGGCCTTGTACTTTAACAATGATATTCCTTTTTACGCAGGGATTTTGAATATTTGAACATCAACTTTACTCCCACCTAATCTGATATAGGGTCCAGTAGGATATGAGATCCCCAATGTTGCTTATACATGGGGAAGTGAGGTGTGTAATGAAGGCGATCGTAGAGTTGGTTAAAGTTGTTAGGCATGCACAGATAGGGGCGACGTGGTGCTAAAGCACCTGCCCCTTTGCCCTACTTGACAAAAATGTCTCTTTTTAAAGCTCATTTTTTGACATAATCTAAATTAACACCCACAATCCGGCCAAATGCTGGTGAAGCTTCAGTTTGGTAGCCTCGCGAGCCATCCTACGTACTTCCGCCAAAGGATTGGCTCCACTACTGTAGTCTGGCCGTGCTTCTCTGTGGAGTGCCTGGAGCAGTAGAATTTTGATCGCAACGCCCCCCCAGAAATCAGCCAATAATCGAATACGCCCCCCACGTGGGGGCGAAAGGGGGAGGACGCTCGTGACAATGGTGTACACATCTGCGCCAGAGCCATTGGTCTGCACTATGTTGTTGTTGAGTAACTGCCAGCGATTGGGTGAGAGGTGTCCAATAATTTCAAACCATAACTGAATGCAAGCTTCCTGCTTCCTACAATTGCTTCAGAGCAAACAAATGCCAGACCATGAATACGAAATGAAATGGTAGTATTATGGGATGGTTAGGACCAGGCTTCAGTTTGGCTGGTAGAAAATAAAACTTACCAGTCACTTTGACCCATTAGTGTGTTTGTGTTTGGCTAGTAACATTAACGTCTACTATCCATTTTGGCTGGTGATGAAAAAAATATATTTTAGAGCCCTGGACACAATGTATGTACGGTTCACGTTGACATGATTATCCACAAATTCTTGATCATCAAAAGCCTGGGAAAACAATGCCCTGGTTTAATATTGCATCGCCAAGCTGTAGCCACTTCAAAGGATGACAACGGAGGCAGCAGATGTAGTTTGCAGCCCCCTTTTCTCGTTTCCCTTCCACAGTCTTCTACGGGGCAATAAGAGGTGTCCCCCAGAAAAATAGCAAACACTAAATTAAAATAATTTTACACACTACCTGTCAACACATCTTCCTTCTATTAAGTTCTCCTCAGCTCTGATTAAAAGTTAGTGAACGTCTTACACTTTTCAAATACCCCACTCCTTATCAATATATGTCCTATCTCATCCCCTAATTGTTGCCGTCCAGACACATCCACCACTGCATGAAAAGAGGAATTTGTGGATGAGTTTTGCACCTTAAATTGCCTCATACCTCAAGCCACAACATTTGCGGCTCCCCCATGCCCCCCTCCCATCCCCTTCTTAGGAGAGCCTTTAATATGTAAATGCCAGTGATCAGGTCGGGAGCTGCCCCAGTCAATTTCAAGTGGGGTGGGGTGGGGTGAGGTCAGGTGGGTGGGAGGGAGTGGGGGGTGGGCAGGCCTGTTTCTAGGATTTTGGGGTCCCTAGGCAACGGGATTGTTGGGGGCCCTAGGGCATGTTTTGGCCTTTTACTAAAATGTGTGTCTGTGTGTATCTGTTTGTCTGTCTGTTTGTTCACGCAGCCCAGTGGTGTTTTTCAGAATCACTAACCATTAAACCAGGGGTAGGGAACCTATGTCTCGAGGGCCCTTGAGGCCGTTTTATCCGGCCCCTGATATCATTATAATGTTTTGCAACTTCACATGAAATAGGCCTATGACATATTTTGCAGGCCTAAAGGAATCTTAGAAATTACTAAGTTAGGCCTATATTCAGGGGACCTAGAAAAGGTGGGGACTGTTTTAAAGGTGTCTACCTTTAAAGGTGTCTATATGTCTATATAGGCCTAAAGGTGTCTATATAGGCCTAAATTTTATAGGGAAATCCTGATTTGTGTTCATAGTACGGCCCCCGGAGGATTTTATGACCATGGTGGCCCCTCGAATGAAAAAGGTTCCCCACCCCTGCATTAAACATTTCTACTAGCCACAGCTTTGCTGTCAGTACATTTTATTATGATAGGCCTAAGCTCAGAAATTAAGTTGATCAAACAATTCGATCTGTGCTATAAACATTTAAATGAACCTACAGAATAGGCTATCAAAATAGAATCATCTGAATGATCTTTCTTGGACATACATTTTGAAGTGACCCTTCGAATTAAAAAGGCTCATCACCCCTGCTTTTGAGGAAAAACATCAATGTGCTTGGCCACTCTGGTTTTTAAATGATTCTGAACTAAAGCAAGGATTGTTCAAGGAAGTTCAAAATAGACCGTCTCTGGTTAAATTAGTTCTACACCAAGCCTTTAGGTGGCAGTACAACTAATTCACACAATGCGAATTCCACACACAAGCCACAAAGAAGCCATCAACCGCGGTCAACAACACCTTCCTGATTTAACAGAACCACGCGCTGTCTGTGTGGTTTCACTGTTACAAGTTTCTTGGCGATATGGGGGAAAAGTTCCTTACATACCAACGGAAAATGGGCTTCACATACATGTAAGTACATTTTACTCAACTGTGGTTTAAAGTTTCAGTACTCAAGAGCGATTGAATAGCTCCTCTGAACACAGATCCGCCATTGCTAAGTTGCAGCACAGCCGGTTTACATAGCTGGTAGCTCAAGTCCCCTCAATAAATGTGAGTGACTACTCTAGTTGCTGCTGTACGCTAGTAAATTCTGATGACTTGCGAGCATCGTAATGACAAAATGCAGTGGTGAAACTGTGAATATGTTAAGTATACTTGTTGATGGTAAATTGTTTGACATTGCTCGTTCTCAGTTGCCTTTCCCCTGCCTAAAGATAGACAAAGGCTACCGTTAGCATGCTATTGCGTTAGCTCATCAACTACGGTGGCAGATGGACACTCCCAACTGAGATCACTCCCGGACGTGTAGCCCCAGGTGGTTTTATCACTCCCAGACAAAACTAATATGAAAAATATAACTAGCTCCGTTATATGGCGGTGGGCTCGATAGTCTGGCTAGTGGGAGCGTGCCGACCGGGGAGCGATTGGGGTTGGGAGCGACAATCTGGGAATCGCTACTGCCCAGCACTGAAAAGCAATATACCCAGACGGCACACCAGTCTTGCCAACGTCGCCTAGATGCATTTTTGCCGCTGTAAAATACATTGGCAAGACGTCTAAGCGTTAGTTCATCAGCGAAATGCCGGGCAGACGTGAAAAATGAGCAGTGCCCAGCATCTAGTTGATGGATTCCCAGATTGTCGCTCCCAACCCCAATCGCTCCCCGGTCGGCACGCTCCCACTAGCCAGACTATCGAGCCCACCGCCATATAACGGAGCTAGTTATGTTTTTGATGTTAGTTTTTTGTTTCTAACCCTAACCTTAACCCTTAACCTAACCCTAACTCTAAACCTAACCCTAAATTGCTTGTATGTGGCAGTGTATTACAGACATGTGGACTCGAGTCCAGTGACTTGGACTCGAGTCTGACTCGAGTCAGCGGTGTGAAGACTTGCGACTTGAATTTTCAAGATCAGAAAAGACTTGCGACTCGACTCGACTGGCACGCCTTTGACTTGAGACTCGACTTGGACTTGACAGTTGTAATTGTCAATGACTTGGCGTGACTTGCCATGTTGGGTCTAAAAAATAAGTCCAAGTCCAACCCTTGTTTTCAGAATGCAACAGCCCGCCCACATTCTTTGTTTGAATCACGTCATTGTCCTAAGCGATGCTATGCCATTGGCGGCCGACGCAGCTGGCTTGGACGCCGCGACCAGCGGCAAAAACACCATTTTTTAGTGAGTCTCCAGAACAAACATAGCCTACATTTTAAACCATCGCGGAAGTTAATTTATCTCCCTCTCAGCCCCAACTCATTTTGCATTCTTAATAGGGTAGGCTATGGAAGTTTGCACTGTGATCAACAAATATTTTCTATCAATGTTGTAGGAAGTGTGTGTGGTGGGGCGCTGTGATGTGCAACACGCGTCTGTAGGCTACACACGTGAAGCTCTCGCTCTCTCGCCCCTCGCTTACGACAGAAATTCAGTGAGAACCAAGCTGTCTAAATATTTTAGCTAAATTGTGATGGACATTGATTGTTGAACATTAGGCTATTTAAGCAGTTGAAATAAAAAAGCACACACTGCTGACATAACCGAACCACAGGACTTAATCTATTGTTGTTTTATAAAAGAGTACGCCTATCCGTTTTGCTTTCCCTGTCCTTTATGAATGCGCTTGCCTTCAGCCCCCGAAGGCTGTAACAGTATGTTCCGCTCCCACACTATGCTTGCGAGTCAGTCACTTCAAAGTGAAATGCAGCCTTGCGAATAATTTCCACCATCGCGGACAAAACCACGTTATGATGAATATGTGGCGAGGTAAACGTTACGAATATGGCCTGCTTTTAAGTTTCCCCCAATCCAGGATGTGTCCGTAGGCTATATGGCTTGATATCCCAGGGCTATTTCACGACCACAACACAACATGTCTTAGTCTTCCAGCATGCAATCGAAAATAGGCGAGCATAGAACACTTGGTCTTGCATCCATCAAAAGAGCTCCACCGGTTGCCTACTTTAGATGCTGGGTGAATGGTTCCAAAGGGAAATAATTTAGCCTATTCATGACAGTCTTGCAAAGAGACAAGACAAACGACCAAAATTGTCAAATAATTGGTCAAGGCGCGAGATGAGGAATACTGCATGGCTATTGGAAAAACTTTGAAGAAACTAAGCGCAAGCAACACTGCTTCCCGCGGAGCTTGCGCATGGCTATAAACAAGCTATGCGCCCCGAACCTCACTGCTTGTTGTTCGATGACTTGAATCGAAACATTTCTAAGGACATCAGGGCTATCTTTGGAATACCGCCTCAGCCAGCTGAAAGCAGAGTAGCAGTGTCCCATGTGTCAAATGGTAAGATAATGCCATAGGCTACCTGTTCCTTGAAAGTTTTAAAACTCAGCCTTGACACACTATCATGCCAGCCACATCAGTTCAAACGCAATCTTTAATGCAGCCTATCGTGAAGTTTAAATGTAATGTGAGATAGAGGTTGCAAGCTACTGCTGAGCAGCGCAAGACATAGGCATGGGTCGGCTCCCGTGGATAAAAAGCATGTTCCCTCTCGCGTGCTGCTCCCAGCCCGAACCTTGTATCTCGTGGTGTCGACACCGCTTTATCTTATGTTTCTCACAGTTCGAACTACATGCTTCGTTTGGTATTTTGGGGGAGTTTGGAGTCGCAATTACCGCTGCTTGGAAATGACACGTTAGAGCTACACGACGCCAGCACTGGAGAACTGGGATGTAACCCTGTTTTCCAAATTAACAAAAATTAGGAAACATAGAAGCAGAACTTTGTTTGGCTACAATCTATGACCTGGACGGTGAACTTAATCTTTTTGAAGAGACATGAACAGCATACAAGTGCCTTTGAGGGGGAGGAGAGGGCGATTGGGGAGAACAGGGAGACCAGAGCATGGCGCGAGGCGCATATTCATTCGGGAAAAATGAGAGCGAAATGTTGGATAGGGCATTACACACCTTCCTTCTTCTTACAATGAAGAAGCGCAGAACAAGGTTGCCTCGTTGCCATAACTGACATTCTGCAGCGCTAACGCCATGTTTAATTGACAGCGTGCTGGCGAATAGTCTAGTAGCCTAATATAATTAACAAGACGTGGATTAATGACTGTGCAAACGAAGTTCTAGATAACTTGGACTGTGACGCAGTAAAAATGGTTGGTGATGGGCCATTGCGGCATTGCGACAATGCCGATATCAGCTTCAACAATAGTAGAGTAGAGTAGAGTAGAGTAGTAGAGTAACTTGATCCCCAGAGGGAAATTCAGGAAATTCATCATTACTTTACCAGGAATTTAATCCAACTAACTAGGCCTACTTTGTCCTCATTTCTTAGCCCATATGGACAAGTGTCTACTAGGCTAAATACTGTTGGCACGTAGCCTACAGCAGACTATAGCCTAGTACTGCACCATGCATGTGCGTGCTCATTGGTGGGTTCACAGTTATGACACTGTCAATGCTCAGCTTTGGTTCACAGATAATGGGATGAAGTGAACATCATGGACCAGCTGAGACAGGGCTGTCTGCTGAGCTGTGCTGTTAACTCATCATCCTGTCTCACATGTGTAACCCCCCCCCCCACACACACACACACACACACACAGGGCTCAATTTTTTTTTAAAATAAATTGATTACCCCTACTGTATGTCATATCTTGATGAGAATGGTGAGCTTAATATGGTACCTTAGGGAAAATGGCGTCTTTTAATGCCAAACCAAAATGTTTACATTAGTCGAGTGTTACACTACAGTAAAGAGAGGGGGGAGGGTGGGTAGCACCTGTAAGACATGAATAGGCTACTACTTTCACCCTTGGCCTTTGTGGGTAAATTCAAACATAGTACGCTGAAAGTGTGAATCCGCGTTTTCAGGTCGGAAGTGTAATATGCCCCCCTAATGTCTTGACAAAACCTTCCAGCCAAAGCTGTCAGCGGCCCTGCCTGTGCTCCTAGTGAAAAAGTTAACCATAGTCCTGTCCTTAGCGTTATGATGCTAGAGTCTGTATAACTTACAACCTTGACTAGATATGACCGGCCCACCACCAAGACCAGGGTGGGGTAGTGGAATAGGTTTATGCCATCAGATGATGGAACGGACACACACACATACGCACACATTCTTGCAAACAGGACTATTTGCCCACTGGACAGTAAATATTTGGCATATGGTTGTTCCTTTCTTTAAGTACAAATTCACATGAAATGTATTTTTATGTGAAAAAAAATATGAAATTAAATGTCATTTTACATACACAGCACAAGCAGTAGTTTGGTTTAGACTGATTTCTCTGCAACTGTTTTAGTAATTGTCATCTTTTTACTCAGGTCTCATTATTATACTAATGAATTTATGATCGAAATTGTGATTGCAAATAGAAAATCCCTTTGTGACTTGTTAAGGACTTGAAAAAAAATTAGACTTGGACTTGGACTTGACTTGGCTGGGGTACGACTTGGACTTGGACTTGACTTGGTCAGATGTGTCTTGACTTGTGACTTGACTCGGACTTGAGTGGAAAGACTCGAGACTTACTTGTGACTTGCATGTTAGTGACTTGGTCACACCTCTGGTGTATGATAATACGTGAAATATAATCGGGTGGGATCGAACGTCTGGGAGTGATAAAACCACCTGGGACTACACGTCCGGGAGCGATCTCAGTTGGGAGTGCCCATCTACCACCGCTGGGCAGCAGCGAAGCGACTAGTTTAATTACATTCCCTAGTAGCTTGGTCGTAGCGTCACTACTATGTATCGAGTAACGTCCCTTTTCCACAAGTAGCGACGTAGTCTACAAAAGCTACAATTTGTCCCGCATCAATGTTACTCAATGATTTTTGTTTTACTTTCTCTATCCTGAAACCTAGGCAGTCACAGGGGTTCCAAGACCCACCTGCGTGAAATCAAGTCAAAGGTGGGATATAATTTAGTTCCATGCTACTTTGAAACACCTTGCCCTTTCAGCAAACCGACCGATTCTTCCTTGTTGCGTTCTATATTATGAAAGCTAACCGTGAGTAGTTCTGGCGGCAGCTCTCAGTAACGAGATCTCAATGTATCAGCGCAAGCTTAATGTCGACCAGAGTGGTCAAGTTAATAGAGCACGCCACCCCGAAATCAATGTGAAATACCCTGGCATTTGCAACAGTAGGCAACCTGTCCTTAAAAAGTATGGGTCCTCAAAACAGCACTTGTTGCACAAATAAGTGTAGCTGGCCTCTTCAAGAAATTGAAATTATGCATGGTCACTTTTTCTTATTGTTTCACGTGGAGGTCTACTGACATTGTCTAAATAATGTAGGCTAGTTTATGTCCATGTATTATATTAGGACCCAAGGTTAATGGGTTATTCTATTTACCATGTTTTCACAGGCTGCTGTCTCATAATATGGCGAAGACGAGTCACTTGAAGGCCTAACTGCTCTTATGAGGAGCAGTCTCGCCATAGAAGACTGAAAGAATGTAAGATTAACTTCTTTGTGACCAATATGACTTGCTTTGCTATGTCAATATGAGGTGCATGGCAAAGTATTTAATTTATTTGTCTCGCTTCTAGGAGCTGTAGAAACAACAGGGTGCCTGCTGCAGTATGGCGAGGACAGGGTGGAATGGCACTGATATCGGTATGTGGTGATATCAGTTAAAATTAATGAATTAATTCTCATATCTGAATAATGTGAACACACACACACTCACACACACCCTAGTCCAAGATGATTTACCCAAGGTTACTTTTACCACAGCTCTGGCACTCCGTCAATTTTCTTGTCTTTTTTATAGAACTGGACAGGTCATTTATTCGTTGTCCTTGTTTTTTGTAGTGTCCTGCAGGATGCTGTGTCCTGCAATCCTGTGTGCTGTGCTACAGACGCGTGTGGAGGTCAACCCGAAATGGGCACAGTCTCACCACAGAAGAGTGAAAGAGGGTAAGCTTAACCTATAGCCTACGTCAGGGTTGGGGAACCTTTCTCATCCGAGGGGCCGTAAAAGTCCTCCAAGGGCCGTACTATGAACACAAACCAGGATTTTCCCTTTCACTTTAGGCCTATATTGAAGGCAGCCACATTTAAACAAACACCACCTTCTTCAGGTTCCCTGAATATAACTTAATTGTATTGCAAATGTATTTTCTAAGATTCCTTTACAAAATAGGTCATATTTCATGTGAAGCTGAATTGCATTAAAATTATATCGGGGCCCGGATAAAACTGCCTCAAGGGTCGCAAACGGCCCTAGAGACATAGGTTCCCCACCCCTGGCCTACATTGTCAATATGACTTGTGCTACTTTATAGATAAGTTGTCAATGCTGTGCATTGCTATGTTTTGATTTATTTTCTTACATCCTACAGATCCTGGCAGGGAGACGGTAGTGTCCTGCAGGATGGTGATGGGCCAATCTTACAAGAGACCACAGAAAACTGATATAGTGTAAGATTATCCCTGTTGGGCTCAATATGTCTTGCTTATTGATATATTTGCTATGTCAATATGAGGTGCATGGCGAAATATTTATTTATTTGTTGTTTCTACAGCTCCCAGAAGTGAGACTGAGTGCCTGTTGCAGTATGACGAGGACGCAGTGACCAGAGACCTTCAGTAGACCCTGCTGGCATGATTGGCGGCTGAAGAACATGAAATCAACAGCAATGTTTATAATATTGTACATACCTGTATAGTCTGTACTAAAATGCAGTACCTGTACTATTTTTCCTCTTACTTTCATATTTACCACGTATTTACTATGACTCAAATCCATTTTTGTATGTGCCCTGACTAAAACTATCCTTAAACCTAACCTGTCAGAGGTGTAACAACAACCTGCTCTTAGCAATGTGGCAGCAGTCTACTTGGAACCCTTTTTTGAAAAAGCATTGTATGTTTCTGAGTTTTATGAATTGTGCCCTTCCCAAACCTAACCTGTCGTAAGGGCCTATGAAATCTGTTTTAATTTGTCTCAAATTCCGTTTTATTTTTTCTTCAAATACAGTTTTTTCAGATTTATTTTTTGCCAAATCGGATTTTTTTTACAATTTTGAACTTATTTCCCCCTTTCACCCCCCCAACAAAATTTCTTAGTTATTTAGTTCAAACTGGTGGGTGGACAGAGCCAACCACTCATGGTTGAATGGTAGGTAGAGAAAAGAAAAGTAAAATTACCTACTAGCTTTTTGTAATATCAGCTCTCAAAAATATTCCAGGTAATAAGGTAGCTGAAATGTACATGCGCATATATTCTATTAAATACACGTGACGCACCTAACTAGAAGGCGCATTCACTTCTGGTGCATTGAAGTTGTTGGACTCGGGCTGCATCATATTTTCTCGAATACGTTTGGCTATATTGCAACGTGCAGCTACATTAGAGACATTTTTGGTCACGTTATATGTAGGCATTAAATAAATAGCCTCGCGAAGTCCCTACCGTCTACCGTTTCACACAAACACGTTTTACAAGACGGCCGTTTTCTTCTGATGATGACTCTTTTAGTCACTATGCTCCGTGGCCAACAAAGTTAACAAGACATGATCAAAGCATTCCCCGATCAGTTTTTATTTTACAGCGTTCACGTCTGTTGTAACAAACTCCAAACTCGTGCCTCGCGTCGGATGATTCCACTGTTTATGAAAGTGCAGTGGTCTTCTGTGTCGCATCGCATTGTCTTGGTAACAGACGGTCAGGACAACGCGTTTATGCCTGACCTCACCTGTTCTACTAGGCAAAATTTGAGTGCTGTTGAGTATTAAGATTTCTTCAATGCTCTGACGGCCAGTGTTAGGACGCGGGGGACAATCGGAAACGCCGCTTGGGAGAGAGATGCGTTCACTGTCAACATGCGCTGACATGGATCATGGATCTGCATAGAACTTTTGCGCATCACCTCGCGTGGGCCAGATATGATATCGTGGCCATATTTTGTGTTTGAAATGTCTTTTAGACTGATAAATGATGACGAAAATAATGGATTTTTAATTTTATCATAAGAAATGAGCAAATTCCGTGCAATTCCGCGTTAATAACCAAATTCCGTTTTAATGTCCACATTCCGTGATTCCGTCCGTGTTTGTTTCTGAGTTGTACATTTGTGACCTGAGTGCTGTATACATCACTGCATATAGAGTATATTGTTTGCAGGGTATGTGTGTAGTTTTAAATTATTTATTTTTATGAAATGCATGGTTCCTGTCAAAGTGTGTGTACATTGTTTGGTGTGATATTAAAAGTGTTAAAAAAAATCATTTTCATTTCATTCATTTTCATTTTATCAATAAATTCACATCATGCATGCTAAAGCCCCATCACAGTGCAGCCTATAATGATGTGAATATAATGATGTGAATATACAAAGTAAAATCAACCTAGGTATATTAGTAATAATATTTTTTGCACAGTAATAATATTTTTTGCTCTTTTACTTTGAGTCACGTGTCTTTTTCGTCCAATAAGAGCAAGGCTAGTCCGCGTTCCGGGCTGGCTGTCATTGCCTTTCATGTGGTAATCGTTGGGCCATTAACACCCTGCTGTGAGACCTGTCCGCGGCTCGCGATTCGCTTCCGGGCCATCAAAATTGTTAGTTTTGATTCTCTCAAGCGCTCAAAATCAGATGAAAGTTAGGCAAGTCCGTGGACGATTAGGGCCGAGTTCATTGTCACAAATCCCCCTTTTCGTGCTGTGACACACATTCACACATTCACACATCCACACACACATAAACACAGACAGAGACAGACAGACATGTGGGAATCTGACACAGAGTTCAGTCCAGGGGGTCTCGGCACTACAATATCTAGAATCTATAGCCTAGTAAAGCAGTTTGAAGTTCTGCATGCCCCCCGCTCACCTCGAGCACCCCACCCCCCCCCCCCCCCCCGCTCACCTCGAACTGTGTGACACACTCATAGAATTCTAGAAGACATGGGAAAAAACATTCACGAGCACAGACATCAACACACGTTCACACATTCACACACAGACAGAGAGGAAATAATATGGCACAGAGTTCAGTCCAGGGGGACTTGGCACTACAATATATAGACTAGCCTAGTAAGGTAGCTTGAAGTTCCACCTGACCCTCCGCCACCCACCTCGAGCACCTGCCTCCCAAAATGTTTGTCCACGCCACTGGGTCTGTCTCAATAATGAAGTGCCGTAACTACGCCAACAGTGACACTGAGTAAAATGCCTCCAAAGACTTGGCATTAGATGGGATAGTCTACTTACTGCAACTTTGGCATGCCAATATCTCTAAAACAGGACACATTTTTACCATACGACTGTCACAAGACAAAAGAGGTGTAAAGAAGACTATTTTCAGTCTAAACTCAATTTTGACAAAATATGCAATTACTGCACTTTGCCTTTGTAGGCCAGTATACTTTAGATTTAACATATGGAAGTTGTCCATTTAACATGTTGATTTCCATAAACTGGTCATGATGATGCTCTATCATGTACAATTTGAAAGCACTAACGAAGAAACAACCAAGGAGGTGGTGCATAAATACCTTAGCTCTGGGCAAGCCTCAGCATCTTTGAACATGGGTGGGTCACCCTTTGACCAGTCACTCCTCATGGACACACAGCTCTGTGTAGGTGACCCTGGTCTCTTCTCCACAACACTACAGAACACAATGTTTAAAAAATAACATTCAGAGCACTGGGAATGTGGGACATTCAGTCACTGGGACTACTAGAGTTCGCCAAATTAATGTTTCAAGGAAGCTGCCGGTGATAAAATGTTAAAATGCGGGAGTTAAAATGTTCTCAATCAGCATATTGGTAAATGATCTCATCACTGGAACTGATTGTGTTAAACATACCCTAGCTCAGGGGAAGGCTCTGCCTCTTTGAACAAGGGTGGGTAGTCCATGGACTTGTCACTCCTCATGGACACACAGCTCTGTGTAGGAGACCCTGGTCTCTGCTGCATGGCACTGCAAAACAGAAAATAATATTTAAAACAGATTCAGAGTGGGGGTGTTGGGTCATGTTGATTTAGTTACATTTAGTCTGTGAAACTAGTATACATCTTTTAAATGAATGTTGCAATGATGCAAAGGTGTAATATGTTCCCAATCTACAGATTGGAAAATAAACTCATCACTGAGATGGATTGGGTTTAACATACCTTAGCTCTGGGCAAGCCTCAGCCTCTTTAAACATGGGTGGGTTGTCCTTTGACCAGTCACTCCTCATGGACACACAGCTCTGTGTAGGAGACCCTGGTCTCTTCTCCATGGCACTATGAAACAAAAAAGAATGTGTAGCCCTGTCATGCAGATGGCAGTGCCAAGAAAAACGTAACAACATAATGACAGTATGCATTATGACATTTCCATCATAAGTATCAGATTACGACATGGTAATTACCATTTTTGACAATAAGGTTATAACAGGATCAGGGGTGTGTATGTATGTAGAGTGATGCATCAAAGGCAAAACTCACTCTTTTACATCACACTTAGCTGATGCTTTCATCCACAGTGACTTACAGATATTACAGGGTATTGGTTACAGTCCCTGGAACACTGGGCACTTCAGCCATGAGGGGAATGATAAGGATTGGGATTGAACCTGCAACCCTGTGATGCAAAGTCCAACTCCCTAACCATTACACCACTGCTACAGAATGTCACAGCAAAGGTAGATTTCAGCACTGGCAACTTTTACTTGATGACCTACTGGACAGAGTTCTAAATGGAATAAAATTGTTTCAGAGTTTAAGTTACCTGTGAGGTTTAGCCGTCGGTTTCTGTCCCAGCTGGGACTCCTGGTTGCCAGGGGAACTCATCCTGGAGAGCCCGTACTGACCCTTTCCTCCACAAGATGGCACCACCTCACCTCATTACCTGGCCAGGACGCACAAATAACAAGAAGCTAGATTGAGTATTGGAGTACACACAATGTCATTTATAAAACCGTTTTCACACTTTCAATGTCCCCTAACAATGAATGTTTTGTGTACTGCAGGTTAAATCCTATAAAAACAGCATCCCAAGAGTTGTGTCAGGTAGGTGTATTTAAGTATCAATGTATTTAAATATCTAGAGATTAGCTACATTGGGCATATTCTACTGCACTAATTGAACCCTCATGTACTGTGCCTGTGTATTCATGTAGATGTTTTTGACTGGCATGGTGTTCAAGTTGCCTTTTGCTAACACAATTGCCTGTTGCATTACTGCTCAGTGTTTTATTGCTACACCGAGTTAAACTTTAATTGGACTCCACCAGGCAAGAGCCGTCACACAACATAAATACGGTTATTTTACATGTGTTAGCTTAGCACTTGGAATGGACACATCTCACTGCCTGTATTGGTAGAAACCTGTAAAAATCAAAGTCTCAGAAACTAGATATAAACACTTCATTAGGTGGAGAGGAGCCACCAGGAAAAATAGCAGATTTAGAATAGATACATAATGCTCAAAGCTGCCTATTTATTAAAACAGATTCAGTAGTATGGAGGCCTATTGAATCAGTAGTGAGTAGGGCTATTTGTGTTATGTGCTCTTGTATAGGGTAGTCTATCAGTAGTACAGCCTATTGAATCAGTAGTGTGTAGGGCTATTTGTGTTATGTGCTCTTGTAGTCTATCAGTAGTACAGCCTATTGAATCAGTAGTGTGTAGGCCTATTGAATCAGTAGTGTGTAGGCCTATTGAATCAGTAGTGTGTAGGCCTATTGAATCAGTAGTGTGGAGGCCTATTGAATCAGTAGAGTGTAGGTCTATTGAATCAGTAGTGTGTAGGCCTATTGAATTAGTAGTGTGTAGGGCTATTGAATCAGTAATATGTAGGCCTACTGAATTAGTAGTGTGTAGGCCTGCATTCTAATTTTCTATGTCCACACCTACAGTCTAGAGTCTATGTCTGTCTGTATGGGAAAGTAAGAAACATCACTTAAATTCTTTGTATGACCAGTGCATGTTAAGACATTAACAATAAAACCGACTTGACTTGACTTGACTAAGAAAGAGGAGACAGTGATCAAGCCTGATATCTTGAGTCCTGTGACGCCCTTCCTCTGTGGAGAAAACAAAGTCTCTGAGCTGTAAACATACAGTAGGCAGATACATTTCTACTGTAGAGGGCTTTCCCATATTCATCAACCTGGTTGCAAATGAGAAAATGTATTGAGCTTCTCTGAGATATTGAATAACATTTCTATCTTCAAAGAGGTCTTGCCTCGCATGGTTTTTTTTCAGACCTCATTGAGCTTTTTTCGCCCTATAAACTATGAATCAAGTGAAAAGGGAGTTGTTCAGTATCAACAGAACACAACCTCACATCAGATCTTCTGTAATACACAGTTACCTTAGACATGCAAGTTTCTGCAATACCAACAGCAGCACACACTTTCACATCGGATCCAATGTAATATACCGTAACCTACAGTTACCCATGACATGCAAGTCTATATAATATCAACAGCACACAATATACAGTTACCTATGAGCAAGTCTATGCTAATATCAACAGCACACAACATACAGTTACCTATGAGCAAGTCTATATAATATCAACAGCACACAACATACAGTTACCTATGAGCAAGTCTATATAATATCAACAGCACACAACATACAGTTACCTATGAGCAAGTCTATATAATATCAACAGCACAACATACAGTTACCTATGAGCAAGTCTATATAATATCAACAGCACACAACATACAGTTACCTATGAGCAAGTCTATATAATATCAACAGCACACAACATACAGTTACCTATGAGCAAGTCTATATACTAATATCAACAGCACACAACATACAGTTACCTATGAGCAAGTCTATATAATATCAACAGCACACAACATACAGTTACCTATGAGCAAGTCTATATAATATCAACAGGAGCAAGTCTATATAATATCAACAGCACAACACATACAGTACAGTTACCTATGAGCAAGTCTAAATAATATCAACAGCACACAACATACAGTTACCTATGAGCAAGTCTATATACTAATATCAACATGAGCAAGTGTATATAATATCAACAGCACACAACATACAGTACAGTTACCTATGAGCAAGTCTATATACTAATATCAACAGCACACAACATACAGTTACCTATGAGCAAGTCTATATACTAATATCAATAGCACACAACATACAGTTACCTATGAACAAGTCTATATACTAATATCAACACCACACAACATACAGTTACATATGTGCAAGTCTATATAATATCAACAGGACACAACATACAGTTACCTATGAGAAAGTCTATATACTAATATCAACAGCACACAACTGCACATGAGATCTACTACTCTGGCCTCCATTTTATGTAACTGCAATATCAATAGCAGAAGAATTAGCCCCGCTGTCAAGCACACATTCACACAGCAAAGGGTTAAAAAGAGAACACAGAACACATTACTTTACTTCTACAAATGTAGCAACACACCAGAGATACAGTTAAAATGTATGCTGTTCTCAACAAAATGAATGTCTTAGTTCAGAGTCCTGTTTGAAATACAATGAAAGTGTATTAAGCCAATGGTTCAACCCCAAACTACAAGCCATCAGCTTTGAAGTCGGTCTCAACTATGCGCAGGCCTCAGAAAATGTTCCCATGTAGGCTGCTGTGTTAATCATTTGCTAAACATTATACTGTGGCTTTTAAGTCAGCCATAGGCCTAACCAGCGACCTAACCACCAGTGACAGAGCCTTCCACATAGCTGTTCCCACTCTTTGGAATAAACTACCCCACCATTTTCAAAGTGACCCTTCACTGGCCATGTTCAAAAAGCACCTCAAAATATATTTTCTCAGACTTTGGCTAGTCCCATAAGCACACACACGTAGGCCTACAGATGCATGCACATGTACATCCACAAGGCAAGGCAAGGCAAGGCAAGGCAAGGCAAGGCAAATTTATTTGTATAGTGCATTTCATACACAGGTGCAACTCAATGTGCTTCACAAGATTAACAAATGCAAAAAAGAAAGGAAATATGGAAGAAAGAAGGAAATAAATTAGAGTCAGACATTTAAAACATTAAGATAAAACATAAGGTAAATGATAATAATAATAAAATAAAATAAAAATAAAAATAAAATACACATTTAAACATCTTTAAAGACATGTAAAGATCTTGTGTATTTTGAGAAACACTATATAAAACTAAACCATATTGACCATACCGTATGAGTGCACCCTATGGACCCAAATAAGAGCAGTTGTGTTCTGTGTTTACACTGCTGGTGTTGTTCTGTCAAAACGAACTGCTTCATACACATAGGCCGCTTACAGATGCATGCACATGTACATCCACACATTTAAACATCTTTAAAGACATGTAAAGATCTTGTGTATTTTGAGAAACACTATATAAAACTAAACTGCACAAAGGCAGAGGGCTTCGGCGTTCTGTTTAGTAGTGCGAAGGTGCTCTTTGGTTAGACGTAACTTAGAGATGTATGATGAAATCCAAGGCACTCTTCGTCTTCATTAAAAAGCTTTTAATTAAATGTAGCTAGTTCATATTTGAACATTAAAATTTGCCAACATGTTTCGGCCAAACATTGGCCTTCATCAGGGCTTTCAAATATGAACTAGCTACATTTAATTAAAAGCTTTTTAATGAAGACGAAGAGTGCCTTGGATTTCATCATACATCTCTAAAACTAAACTGTATTGACCAAACAGTGGTGAAAATGTAAATCCTTCTGCTGCATTCTCGGACATGTTGAGCGTTTCAAATTTAAAAAAAAATAAATAAAAAAAACATAAAAAAAGACCCATCCCCACTGATTTGCATGGATATACTATATATTTAATTTTCTATTTTTATAGTAATGGGACTTCTGACATCTCCTCCACCTCCTGAAGGCTGTCTGTCTCCAATGTCCTGACGTCACGTACAGGCAGAGCCTCAAAACCAGGCAGCATATACTCCACTGTGCTCTGTCCAATCAGCTTGTCTTTCCAAAGTCAAGTTCTAACCGCCATTTTGGTCAGATGCTATTTTATATCACCAGAGCCTCAAGTTACCAGCCTGGTTCCTAAACCTCACATTGGAAGCTCACATTTGAATTCTGTCCCAATACTAGACTTTAGAAGACTTCTTTATAGTTTTATGTGGCACCTCTGTTATGATGCAGATACCACAAGCCTGAGAACATGAGAGCAGCGTGAACACAACAACTAGCTCAACATACTGTAGGCTACTTTATAATCAACAAGCTCAACATACTGTAGGCTACTTTATAATCAACAAGGTCACTATGGCTTTACTACTAACAAAGCACAGACAAACTCCTTAAATATCCACTTAAATGCACTTTGGCTGAAACATGTTGGTATTTTAACGGTTAGGATATACCGAAAAAAATACTTGTTCAATAGTTTACATAAATACATTAATACAAAAATATGGCTTCCATAAACACACAAAGACCTACAAGTAATACACATTATTGCTACAAGTAATACACATTGCGGTAAACTTACAGTATACACATTTGTGTACAGCAATTAGCCTTGGATCAGTTCACACACCCTCCCTCTCTCTCTCTCTCTCTCTCTCTCTCTCCCTCTCTCCCTCTCTCTCTCTCTCTCTCTCTCTCTCTCTCTCCACACACCATGGTGGGAGTGTTACTGGTGCTGTGACTATGTGTGTGTGGGGTCCTCTTTCTGCTGCCTGGGAGATACCCCCCCCATCACTGCACTACAATATGCAGCTGCATGCACACACTATCAACAACACAACATTTAGTCTTGATTTGCAAGTAGTGAAAACAATAACACAGATCACTTTCCGTGCAACAGAGTACACTCATTCTCACAAAGTCTGACAATTAAAATGCTTCTATTTCTATGTATATGTTGTGTGTCTGCCTATCTAGCCCTGAGCCTTTAATGAAGTTGAAGCTACTGATTTCACCCTGCTGTATATTCACACTCACATGGCAAGCGGTTAACAAAATAATACACAGAACACTTTCTGCACAACACGATACACTCATACTAAGACAATATGACAATTAAGAAATGTGCCGTTGGTGGTGCTGTGGCACTGAAAGACCCCTCACATCTAGAATCAAGGATATAATGTAATATAATATAATATAATAATATAATATAATATAACCTACCGGTTATGTTTGCCGCCACGTCATGTGGCTGATAGTTGTAATTGTCAATTGTTAATTGAGAAGACCCCAGGAAGACTAGCTAATGCTAAAACCAAAAACTAATGAGGATCTAATAAAAAAAAACAAAAAAACATCTGGGTCTGCATGACCATGCGGAGCCAGATCTGACTCTGGCCTGGGTCGTTTCCCAGCCCTGCCTCATATCTCCAACTCTCGACTGTCATACTCTCAACTGTCTGTCCGTTATAATGTGCATTTGTATGTAATGCAATACTTGTAGGCTACTTCAAATGTGTCAGGCCAACAGAAATGTGCGACAGGACAATGAATACTCAGTACGCTAACCCCAAACTATAAAGAGCAATTACAGCAACAGAAATGTGTCCACAAGCTGACAGGACATATTGCCCTTAAAGTACATTAACCCCTTATGCAGATCCTATGCTACTATGACCAAAATGGTAATGACTATGTCTTAATCTGTTATTTAAGACTCTCAGCATTGTCATAGCAATATTGTTATGAAGTAGTTGACTATTTTCAGCAAATAGTGAATAGGTCTAACGGCGACCCCATCTGCAGTAAGAGACTACCACCAAACTACAACAAGCAATCATATTTGATATTTGGCCTTGGCTACCTCAGAAAAGGTCCACATACTGTATTCTATTCATCATTTATCAAATATACTGATGCTTTAAGGCCAGCCGCCTTTACCTGAAATAATCCAGACGCTGCACTCACTGGCTCCTTACGACATGTTCAGTTTTGAGAAAAGTCGATCAGGAATGAACCTGAAGCATACCAGGAAACTGAACCCTCCCTGCCGAACAGTAACCAGGATGTGGCCAAAGGACTCCAGAGATAATGTGACTGTTTATGATATCCCCACGCTGTAACCTGTAACATGGGCCCAGGGTTAATGTTTCACTGGAACTGAACAATTGTTGCTGCAGGTTTGTTGGTATGCTCTATGTGTACTAGGGGTGTGTCATGTATTTACCTTAGTTCACATTAATAACGAGGAGACAGGCAAGGTGTGGTTCTGGTTCGTTTAATGAATATACTGAACTGGGCAAGATACACGAAGTCAGCCCCGAGGGCATCATGGGGTACGGTAACCACATTGGCACAAACATAATAAAAGGCAAACCCGGTTTAATACATAACATTTCCTCCACCCAGACTAACCCCCAAAGTCAAAGATAAGACTAGAAATGCACTCAGAGAGTGCAGACCTCCGCCATGGAAGCTGAATTTGTTCTAATATTTGGTGTGGTGTGATCCATGCAGGCCTACTGTATATAGGCTCGGCCTACATTCAGAGAAGTGAACCTTCAATGTTAAGCAAATTAAATGTCTCTTTTATTATCTCGGCCCTAGGGCAGGCCTATGTCAAGTGGTATTACTTCGCCTGACATTGTGGAATTGGCAAATGTGATTGGTCATGCCATATAGGCCCTACTGTAATTTGGAAATGATTGGATCCCACATTGACCATGGTGTTGTAATAAACATGTTGATGACTGATTTCATTTTGATTTTGATTTCATCACATAAATGTTTTAGTAAGTAAAGGGGTGGATCGCAATCAGGGTCTTCCTCTCTTCCTTTTTCACCATTTCCCTGAGTAGAAGACCCTGAGTGCAATCCACCTCATTACTTGCTGAGTTTTTCCAACTGGAGACGCACCACACGGAAGAGCGCGGTGTATTAACTATCACATAAAAGGCACGTGCTATTAATATCCACCCATAATAGTGAATGATACTACTACGGTGGTCATTCTGCGGTTAGCCATTAGACAGACTGAAAGCTCAAGTTTATAAAGGAGCAGCAGATCAGAGGAGGGGAGAGGGAGGGAGGGAGAGAATCACAGCATAGCAAACATGCTATTCACATATTTTTTATGTTTCAAGCGAGGAGTTAAGTGACGTCTGATGCTATAGCGATAGGCCTATGAAACTATGCTTGTATGAAAGGCGATAGAGGGACAACTTCGTCATTGGCAATCAGATAGTCAGTAAATGCAGTTGGTCTAGATGTCATGAGCACTCTCTCTCCCTGGTAGCAACCTTAATTGCATTCAATTCTCTGCCACTCTGCTCACTCTCTCCCTACTCTGCCTAACGAGCTCCACCTGGCTCCGCCCTGCTCTGCTCTTGTTACCTGGCCAGCTGCACTGCATTTTCCACTCGCCATCCTCACCTTGCCTCACTCTGTTCTAATTACTCTGCCAGCTGCACTGCATTTCCCCACTAACCTCTCCCAGTATATCAAGCCCTGTTTTTCAGCCAAGCCCTGTCAGATCGTCTTCAAACCCGGACCAGTAACCTGCCTGTCTACGCTCTGACTCCTGTCTGATTCCGATCCTCTTGACTGCCTCCCTGTTCTTCTGCCCCGACTATCCCGACCTGCCTTCTGGACCTCGACTACTCTCTGATCTTCAGCCCCTCCGGTAACTCGATTCTGCCTTCTGTCTCTCACCACAATTATTGCCTAGCCCTGGTCTGTACTTCTGCCTGCCATTCATATTGCTTTTGTGTGTGTGTTCCCCCAGTTCTCCGACCACCAGATGAGCGAGCCCAGACGCTTCACCACCCTCAGCCCGACACGCCGCTCGATCACTGGGACACACACACACTAGGCACTTTGGACTGGAAACCCCCGGACACTTGGTGACCCCCGGAGCCCCAGGTAACCCACAGGACCCTGGAAAACCCCAGAGCCCCAAGCACCCCTGGAACCCCTGACACCCCTGGCACTCCTAGCACCCCTGGAACCGGCACCTCCAAAGACCTCAAGATTCACTCACTCCTCTTCCCCCCTGAACCCTTCAATAAACAACTCTGAATTTGAACTTGCGCTCTTGGGTCGTCTTCTGTCCGTGACAGAACGATCTGACCATCATGGACCCAGCGCACCCCCTGACCACTATGGAGGAGGAGCCAGAGATGACTGCCCTACAGCGTTTGGAGCGCACTGAGGGAGACATCAATCGGATGGCCGGCGACCTCGCTTCCCTTCTCCAGCTAGGCAACCAACAACAACAGCAATTCAACCAGCAGCAACAACAGATCCAGCAGCAACAGCAACAGCTTCAGCAGCAGCAGCAACAGTTTCAGCTACAACAGCAAGAGTTTCAACTGCAGCAACAACAGCTAGCCCAAGCCCTGCAACTACTCTCAAACCCGGCTACTCCACCTGCACCCACCCCTGGTTCTTCTGTTCCTGTACCACCGACACTCCTTCATCCCTCCGCTGGAGCTTCTCCAGATGCCCTAGGTCCCAATGCTGCAGGCCCGGCAGTGCTGCCACCAGATCCCCATGCTCCTGAACCAAAGATTGGGAACCCGGAACGTTTCGATGGGAACCAGAAGCAAGTAAGGCCATTCTTGAGCAGCTGCCGAATCCAGTTCGCACTACAGCCCAGGACCTTCTCAACGGAGGGAACCAAGGTGGGGTATGTCATCACCCATCTCACCGGCCGAGCTCGGTTGTGGGGAACGGCAGAATTCGACCGGCAAACCCCAGCCTGTGCCTCCTTCAGTGCCTTTGAGGAGGAGATGTTAAAGGTCTTTGACCTAGGCTCGCCAACAGCCGAAGCGTCACAAGCTCTGCTCACCATCCGTCAGGGCAATCGGACAGTGGCAGACTTCTCCATTGACTTTCGTACCCTGGCCAGTCAAAGCTCGTTTAACTCAGAGGCACTGGTGCAAGCCTTCCTCCACAGCTTGGCGGACTATATCAAAGACGAGCTTGTTTCTCATGACCCGCCCTCAACACTTGATGCCGCCATTGACCTTGCCGTCCGCATTGACCGCCGTATACAGACCCGGAGGAGGGAGAAGGGGCGTCTCGGTCAACCTGCCATCCGCACTCGGGTTGATACCTCCTCTGTCCAGCCCCTGCCTGTCAAGTCCCAAAGTCAACTCAATCAGCCTGAGGCCATGGAGATTGGCCGTGCCTCTCTGACTCCCGAGGAGCGTCGGCGCCGTCTAAGCTCCAACCTTTGCCTCTACTGTGGTGGTGAAAATCACCGTGTCGCCAACTGTCCGGCAAAAGCCGAAGCTCACCAGGTGTAGGGGAGATCCGGGTGAGCTCAACAAATCTTCAGTCTCCCCCCATCCGAAAAACCCTGCTTCATCTCCGCCTTCAGCTTTCCGACACGACTCATACATTGGCCGCCCTTGTGGATTCCGGAGCCGAAGCAAACATCATGGACCCTGAGCTTGCACGGCAACTGGGCGTGAACCATCATCAACTGACACAACCCATTCCTGCACGAGCCCTGGATGGGCATCATCTTGGCACGGTCACTCACATCTCCGCCCCTGTGACAATTCTGTTGTCAGGAAACCACCAGGAGTCCATTCAGTTTCACCTCCTACACTCACCTGGCCAACCACTCATTCTCGGATACCCGTGGCTCCGTCAGCACAACCCCCACATCGACTGGGAGACAGGAACAGTCCGTGAGTGGGGAAGGAGTTGTCACCAGACCTGTTTAAGGGGGGCCACCCTGCCCGTTCACCGGGAAATATCTAACGCTACCCCCGACATATCCAATGTTCCGGCCTGTTACCACAGCCTGAAAGAGGTGTTCAACAAATCCAAGGCGACATCTCTACCCCCACACAGACCCTATGACTGTGCGATTGATCTCCTACCTGGCACAGCACCTCCCAAGGGTCGTCTTTATTCACTGTCAGCCCCAGAAAGAAAGGCCATGGAGGACTACATTAATGACTCTCTTGCCGCCGGGATAATCAGACCGTCATCTTCCCCCGCAGGAGCGGGATTCTTCTTCGTCGGCAAGAAGGACGGTTCTCTTCGTCCATGCATAGATTACCGGGGTCTGAATGACATCACGGTTAAGAATCGCTACCCACTGCCCTTACTTTCGTCTGCCTTCGAACTGCTGCAGGGAGCCACCGTATTCACAAAGCTGGACCTTCGCAATGCCTACCATCTGGTGCGAGTGAGAGAGGGAGACGAATGGAAGACAGCGTTCAACACACCAACCGGCCACTATGAATACCTCGTCATGCCCTTCGGCCTCACCAATGCCCCAGCAGTTTTTCAAGCCCTAGTGAATGATATCCTCAGGGACATGCTAAATACATTCGTATTTGTGTACCTTGACGATATTTTAATATTCTCAAAGACTCTGTCAGAACACACGCACCATGTCCAGTTGGTCCTGCGCCGCCTGCTGGAGAACTCTCTTTTCGTGAAGGCAGAGAAGTGCGAGTTCCATGCAAAAACTGTTTCATTCCTGGGGTATGTGGTGACCGAGGGCAGCATTCAGATGGATCTCACGAAGGTGTCGGCTGTCACTTCCTGGCCAGTTCCTGAGTCTCGGAAGAAGTTGCAACAGTTCTTGGGCTTTGCGAACTTTTATAGAAGGTTCATCAGAAACTATAGCACAGTGGCTGCACCACTCACGGCGCTAACCAGCACTAAACAACCGTACCAATGGACAGCAGCCGCTGACAAGGCCTTCAATATCCTCAAGACACGTTTCACTTCTGCTCCCATCCTCCAGATGCCAGATGCAGCAAGGCAGTTTGTGGTGGAGGTAGATGCTTCGGACGTGGGAGTGGGTGCAGTGCTTTCTCAAAGAGCAGCTGAGGATGGCAAGATGCACCCCTGTGCCTTCTACTCCCGTCGGCTAACCCCTGCCGAATGCAACTACGACATTGGGAACCGCGAGCTGTTGGCTGTCAAGCTCGCCCTTGAAGAATGGCGGCACTGGTTAGAGGGGTCAAAGGAACCATTCGTAGTGTGGACAGACCACAAAAACCTGGAGTATATCCAAACAGCCAGGAGGCTGAACTCCCGTCAACAGCGGTGGTCTCTGTTCTTTACCCGCTTCAATTTCACGCTCTCCTACCGCCCGGGATCTCGCAACATCAAACCTGATGCCCTTTCCCGGATGTTTCAGAAGGACGAGACCACTGCCATGACAGCCCCCATTCTTCCCAGCCACTTTGTCGTAGCGGCCCTCACCTGGGAGATCGAGAAGCAGGTCATGGAGGCTCTTCGGGACCAGCCAGGCCCAAGCACCAGCGCCCCCAACCGTCTGTTTGTTCCAGCAAATCTCAGGTCACCTGTGATTCAGTGGGGGCACGAATCCCGTCTGGCCTGTCATCCCGGCATCACTCGCACCCTTCATCTGGTCCGCCAGCGGTTCTGGTGGCGGCGGATGAGACGGGATGTCCGAGAATTCATCCGAGCTTGTCCCACTTGTAACCGAAACAAGACCCCCAACCAGCCTCCTGCTGGGTTGCTGCAACCCCTACTCATACCCAAGAGGCCCTGGTCCCACGTTTCACTGGACTTTGTTACGGGTCTTCCGCCCTCTGACGGACACACAGTCATCCTTACCATTGTTGACCGCTTTAGTAAGATGACCCACTTCGTGCCCATTCCCAAACTACCCTCTGCTAAGGAGACCGCCCAGGTGGTCCTGGAACATGTGTTTCGTATCCATGGCCTACCCCAGGATATAGTGTCAGACCGGGGTCCGCAATTCTCAGCAACCTTTTGGAAGGAGTTCTGTCATCTCCTTGGGGCCACCGCCAGCCTATCGTCTGGATTCCACCCGCAGTCAAACGGCCAAACTGAACGCATGAACCAGGAGCTGGAGAAGGCACTGAGGTGCGTGGCCTCCCAAAATCCCCGGGCCTGGGCTCAACACCTGCTCTGGGTGGAATATGCCCATAATTCACTCACCAGTTCCTCCACCGGGCTCTCTCCCTTTCAATGTGTCTACGGGTATCAACCTCCACTGTTTGCCAGCCAGGAAGCGGATGCCACCTGTCCGTCTGCTCTTGCGTATGCCCGCCGCTGCCGCCGCACTTGGGCCCAGGCTCGCACTGTGCTCCTGAAGTCTGGAACCAGCTACGCCGTCGGTGCCAACCGACGGAGGACCCCAGCACCTACTTACCGGGTTGGTCAGAAGGTCTGGCTGTCTGCCCGGGATCTGCCGCTGCGGGTTGAATCACGAAAGCTGGCCCCTCGCTTCATTGGTCCTTTTCCTGTGCAGAAAGTCATCAGCCCGACGGCGGTCCGGCTTCAGTTGCCCGCTTCCATGCGGGTCCACCCCACCTTCCACGTCTCCAAGGTCAAGCCGGTCCATGAAAGTCCCCTGGTCCCTGCAGCTCCGGCGCCGCCTCCTCCGCGCCTCGTAGATGGCGGTCCTGTCTTCACCGTCCGGCGGCTGCTCCGCTCTAGGCGTAGGGGTAGGGGTCTCCAGTACCTCGTTGACTGGGAGGGATATGGTCCAGAGGAGAGGACCTGGATCCCGGCCAGGAGGATAGTGGACCGGACCCTCATCACTGACTTCCACCGACTACATCCTGATCAGCCTGCAATCCGTAGGGGCCGTCCAAGAGGGGTCCCTAGCCGTCCTCCCCGCCCTGCTTCCTGTCCTGTGCCTGACCCTGCTCCTGTCTCAGTGCCTGTCCTGTCTCCCGACCGTGACCTTCCAGCTCCTTCTGAGGATGAGGATATTCACTCGGACCGCTCGGAGGAGTTCTGACCCGCCGCCTGCTCCCCTCCACCCTCCCGGCGTGATGTTGTTCTTGGGACTTCTGGGGCCGTCCCTTGGAGGGGGGGTCCTGTCATGAGCACTCTCTCTCCCTGGTAGCAACCTTAATTGCATTCAATTCTCTGCCACTCTGCTCACTCTCTCCCTACTCTGCCTAACGAGCTCCACCTGGCTCCGCCCTGCTCTGCTCTTGTTACCTGGCCAGCTGCACTGCATTTTCCACTCGCCATCCTCACCTTGCCTCACTCTGTTCTAATTACTCTGCCAGCTGCACTGCATTTCCCCACTAACCTCTCCCAGTATATCAAGCCCTGTTTTTCAGCCAAGCCCTGTCAGATCGTCTTCAAACCCGGACCAGTAACCTGCCTGTCTACGCTCTGACTCCTGTCTGATTCCGATCCTCTTGACTGCCTCCCTGTTCTTCTGCCCCGACTATCCCGACCTGCCTTCTGGACCTCGACTACTCTCTGATCTTCAGCCCCTCCGGTAACTCGATTCTGCCTTCTGTCTCTCACCACAATTATTGCCTAGCCCTGGTCTGTACTTCTGCCTGCCATTCATATTGCTTTTGTGTGTGTGTTCCCCCAGTTCTCCGACCACCAGATGAGCGAGCCCAGACGCTTCACCACCCTCAGCCCGACACGCCGCTCGATCACTGGGGGACACACACACTAGGCACTTTGGACTGGAAACCCCCGGACACTTGGTGACCCCCGGAGCCCCAGGTAACCCACAGGACCCTGGAAAACCCCAGAGCCCCAAGCACCCCTGGAACCCCTGACACCCCTGGCACTCCTAGCACCCCTGGAACCGGCACCTCCAAAGACCTCAAGATTCACTCACTCCTCTTCCCCCCTGAACCCTTCAATAAACAACTCTGAATTTGAACTTGCGCTCTTGGGTCGTCTTCTGTCCGTGACACTAGGTCTACAAATAGTTCTGAATCTAAAATTAATCCAAGTCACACGTGAATGTATGATGGCAAGCAACATCTTATTTTAATTGATTATTTGGAGCAAGTGCCGAGGCGCGCGGTCCGGCGCAGCCAGCCGCACAGCCCAGCTGCTGCGCATGGCATGACAAGCAGGGAGAGAGGGAGAAAGGCGAACGATAGAAGCCAGAAATTATCTGCGCTGATGATAACTATGCCTAATTGAAATGCACATTTGCTCTACTCCATATGGGGTTTACTTAAACTTGTGATTCATTTATTTTCACCCACAATATAATCCGGACAGGCTTCAGAATTTTCCATCATCCATCAAAAAAATCTGTCAATGACGGATATTTGTCGGTTAATGCGACCTATGTGTTAATTGCAACCGCTTCTCCTTTAGGTTGGCTTAAAATTAGCCATCTGTACAGGACGTGTTTTTTATTTCATTTTTTCACATTTTTTGCCGGTCATATTGGGCGGGTCGGGCGGATTGCTTTGAAATCTCTCTTGGGCCGGGCGGGGCGGGTGGAAATAATTAATGGGTTGGGTTGGGGCGGGTGTTAAAATAACACCCACCCGCGCATCACTGCTATATACAGTCTTGGATATACTAATTCAGTATTATATAGACTACAGTCTATGAGATATTCTAATTCAGTATTACAGTATATAGTCTATGGGATATTCTAATTCAGTATTATATAGGCTACAGTCTATGGCATATACTAATTCAGTATTATATANAGTCTATGGGATATAATAATTCAGTATTGTATAGAGTTTATGGGATATAATAAGTCAGTATTATATAGAGTCTATGGGATCATCTGTCATCTAACCCTCATCTCATGACACAAGTCTCCCAGACCTGCCCGGTGATGACATCACCATTGTAACCAGCCTGGACAGACGAGGAGGTAGGCAGATAGACACCATAGACAGGCAGACAGGCGGAATTAGACAGACAGACAGACAGACAAGGAGGAATGGAGAAGGAGGTAGACAGGCAGACAGACAGACCAGGTGGACAGACAGATGGTCAGGCAGACAGACAAATGCACCATAGACAGGCAAGCAGGCAGATAGACAGACAGATGGGCAGGCAGACAGGCAGACAGGCAAATGCACCATAGACAGGCAAGGAGGTAGGCAGGCATACATATGGTCTGACAGACAGACAGGCAGACAGACACATGCACGACAGGCAGGCAGGCAGACAGACAGACAGGACAGACAGACAGACAGTCGGGCAGACAAGCAAGCATAGAGGCAGACAAGCAGAAAGATTGACAGGCAGGTAGACAGACAGACAGCTGGCAGATAGGCAGGCAGACATATGGTCAGACAGACAGACAGACAGACAGGCTGGCAGGCAGGCAGGCAGGCAGACAGGCAGAAAGACGGGTAGACAGATAGACAGACAGACAGGTACTGTAGACAGGTAGAGTATGTGTTGCTAATGTGACAGGAGGTAAATATCTACAATGTAGCAAATGTCTCCAGCTCTCCACCCTACACCCAGTCCAGTGCCCTGCCTCCATTCTCGTTTTGAAACGAAACTTAAGATATTTCTTTGTGAAAAATGTTTTTCTGTATGAGAACTTGGAAGTGCAGTGCATGATGGGTACACGATCTACAGGCAGCCTACCTCCTTAGCTCCTACCCCTCACTCGCGCAAGTAGCCTAAATGAAGCTTATGAAGCATCTGGTGTTGAGTAAGTAGTGTTATGGGGGGCCCCAGATAAAATGTGGCTTTTTAGGGACCCCAAAAGGCTTGGGTTGGCCCTGGGTAGCATATGACCTGCTGGTTATCAGTTCCAGTCCCACTGTAGCACTACAACAGGAGTAACTTCCTGTACTGTGAGTCTGATGGCTGTTACTATTCTATTCATTTGTTTTGATCACTTTCCACCACTCCACTGGTGCTCATTTAGAGAGAGGCGCACGCACACACACACGCACACCCACGCACGCACGCACGCACGCACGCACGCACATGCACAAACACACACGCGCACACACACACACACACACACACACGCACGCACGCACACACACACACACACACACCAGAGAGAGAAACTGTCAGCCTCTAGAAGCCACTAGCAGAGGGGAAGTATGAGTCTCTGGCTCTCTCTGTTGTCTCACACATGAACTGCAGTGAAGTGTGAACTTCAGAGGTTTCCGCCTGTACAATATGTTTCGTGTGTTTCGCCATAACATACACCAAGCCACCAACGGACAACTGACTCCTTTACCCCCCCCACCCACCCCCCACACACACACATACACACACACATTGTTATAGTCACTAAAAAAACTTTACTACCATAGCACTACACCACTATGACAGTGCACAGGGCCTTTAGTAATACATTACTACCATAGTACTACACCACTATGACAGTACACAGGGCCTTTAGTAATACATTACTACCATAGTACTACACCACTATGACAGTACACAGGGCCTTTAGTAATACATTACTACCATAGTGCTACACCACTATGACAGTACACAGGGCCTTTAGTAATACATTACTACCATAGTACTACACCACTATGACAGTACACAGGGCCTTTAGTAATACATTACTACCATAGTACTACACCACTATGACAGTACACAGGGCCTTTAGTAATACATTACTAACATAGTACTACACCACTATGACAGTACACAGGGCCTTTAGTAATAGGCCTTCATTAGTACTACACCACTATGACAGTTAATACGTTATAGACTATTATTTACTAGTATGACCAAAGTACAGTACGTTTTGCAGCTAAAAATGGAGACATGAAGATCCATCTTTTAACACTCAGAGGTCTGAGTGCCCTCCAGAGGGCAATTTGACATGTCTCCAAAACAAAATCGGTAACTCTGTGAGTTGACATGAAGATCCATTTTTAATGTGTAAAAAATGCAATTATCCCAGTCACAAGGAATGCCCTGAATGAGAAGATAGTGGTAAATATTCATAAAACAATGTGCTTGTGTGTGTTTGTGCGACAGTGTGTTCTATGGGTGTGTGACGGGGCAAGCCTGCCCGTCACTGCAGCCAGGTGCTGCTTACCAATACAAGTTGCCTTCATGAACATTTTGTATGCACTACGGACATTTGTTTGGCTTTCTGCCACATTGTTTTCTAAATATGTTTTTGTTTCCCGTTGAGCATTGTTTCATCATTCCAGTCACCATTTCATGTTTACAGGTAGACTCCTGTAATGTTTCTAATAGCGCGCTGAAACATCAAAACACTACGGTGAGGTTTACAAACGCTAGCGTCATCTGCCATTACAACCCCTTACAGTTAAAAACCATTTCATCATTGCATCCCGTTCTTCTTAAGTTAAAATAACCACGCAACACATTTCTTTGGTTCTGTTTATTTAGCTTTAAGTTTAAAATGCTCATGAATGAAATGTCTCCAGCTTACCAGCTCAGCAGCATCATCTCCAGCAACTAAAAGAGTCTGAACCGCTTAGCGGTCAGAATAAAAGTCTTTGGTCTTCCGGTTTCCCGGAAGAAAACCGGTCATTATTTTAAAATGTTAATTTAAGCTGCAATGTTCATGTTTGCTTTGCCAAACTTTAGCGACGGTGTTTCAAAGTGTTTACATGTTGATGTCAGGTTTAGATGAGTTCTTTAAAAGCTGTTTAAAGCGATTTCTAGAGTATCACCGTTTTGCACCCCTGTAGTGATAGCGCAGCTTGGTACAGTCCATTTTTGGTCACGAGACCAGTGTGTAGAAATGGTGCTTGATTCATTCTGTCGGGGGAGCTGCTGGTGAAGAGACGTGCGTCTCTAAGCTCCGAGGTACTTCTTATAATTTTGCTAGCATAATTATTTTTGACATTTTGACTGCATTTAGTCATATGTATTTTTGTTTGGTTCTCATGCCATTTTTATTTTGAACATATTTTTTCAGTCTTTTCTTTTCTAGTTAGTTATTATTTACATTTTGTTTGATTTATGCCTCATGGCCTTAATTTGGGTTCCAAGAAATAAAAAACCCATCTCCTGAAAACTCTTGTTCGTGTCTTCCTGAGTGCAAACACCTGCTCAATGACTGCTGGGCTACGGTACCTTCAACAGGGTGTTTGTGTGATATTGAATTGTGTTTGTGAAACAATCAAGAGCTTTGAGTCATTAATCTGATTATACTGTAATTTCATTCATGAAAATAATCAGTAAATTCATACATCAAAATTAAACAATCATGGTTTATCATAGGGCTGGTTGGAAAACCAAGTGTACAGTATTCTATTAGAGAAAGGCCTGACATGACAGGGAAAGTATTTCCTTGTGACCTCCAGCTTTTCCTATTATCTAGTATACATAGTGCTGTCCCCCGTTAGCTGCCACCATCTCCTCTATTTTCCTGATCAGCTCACCTACCTGAGTCCTGTCTCTGCTCTTGTTGTTAAACACATGATATCTCCCCCTACAGCTCCTAATCAACTCCTGTAGTTTAGGGTAGGAGTAGTGTACACAGTCTTCAATAGTCTGACCATGAAGGCAATCTCCATATGTGAAGAGGATGATGATGTGGTCTTTCACCCTCTCTCCAAAGATCTCCTGGAGGGCCCTGACTGCATTCTGATCCTCTTTGGTGAAGCGACCCACTGGTATGAAAAGCAGGAAGGCATGGGGACCTGGGGCAGAGAGTTGAATGCACGGAAGGATCTCCTCTTTAACTTCAGTTTCAGCTCTATGTGTGGGTAATATACCAGGAGTATCAACCACCTGTATTTCACGTGGGCTTCTGGTTGATGCTTGTTCATATCTATTTGTGACAGTCTGGCATGATGGTGTGGACTCAAATGCTTCTCTCCCCAGAATGGTGTTCCCCACAGCACTCTTCCCCACTCCAGGTGGCCCAATCAGGAGGATCCTCAGGGGTGCACCTGCAAACACAACAATGTTCTTCATTGA